>NC_061121.1:76637830-76938029 GCF_002878395.1 Capsicum annuum
GGAAATAGGGTTATGGATTATTTTGCATGGTTTGGTTGTATTGAATTGTGGAAGGTGGATATGGTAATTGGGTTGTGGAAGGTGGATATGGTAATTGAGTTATGGAAGGTGGATATGGTGATATACTATTGAATTGATAATTATTTATGTCTATGGCTCAATTTGGTTTAATGGATTGGTTGGAAGGATAAATGAATCCAAACTTGATATTGGAGGATGTTGTATGAATATGCATGGCATATGAATGCAATTGGAGTATAAGAAGGTTAAAGTGACACCCTTTATGGTGTAATTAAGGTTTACTACTCAACCACTAGTTTGGCGAATTCAAATAATTGAATTGTGACGTTTGATTGCTAATACTAGATTGCTATATATGTTCATTGTAGATAAGTAATCCAAAAAAGAAGGAAAGTCCATTTGGGACTAGTATTGAAGGTTGACAGTCAGGTATGTAAAGCATACTCTACATGTGATCCATTTGGCATGAAAGTGAACAATTGTTCTATTAAGAAAGTTTCCAAAGTTATTCAATAACATGTGATCCATAATGGTTTTGTATGATGTCCTACGTTACCAATGAACTTGTTTTCACCCTACAAGATGTCAAGACATTCCAATACTTGCTTGTCTTCCAAATCTTACATGTTTATTGCACTAATGAATGTCAGAAGGTATTCGGTTCCTCAAACAAGATTCATGTGCTATTAATGACTCCAAAATGTTTCATTGATATACCAATAAGTTCCTACTTCATTGTTATGGCATTGATGACTCCAAAATACTTCATTGATGTGCCAATGAGTTCTTACTTCATTGTTATTGCATTGATGGTCTATTTATATGTCTCTTATTAATGTATCATTGTTTCAAAGTATCAAAGATGCGGTGGCGACCAAAATAACAATCTCAAAGATTAATTGAACTAAGTGATGGAAGTTCTCTCTTATCGGGTGGTATCCCAGGGGCATAAGCCTATCATGGGTCGATCCCTATTTATGTGTTTATGGGTTGTATCCTAAGGGCATAAGCCTATCATGGGTCGATCCCAGTTGATATGTACTGGAGGCAGCCTAATGGTCACAGTACAGTACAGTAATGATTACAACGATGATAAGAACAAAGGTAAAGTGATTGAATAAATACAATGTACAGGTTGTCACAAGTTCTAGTAAGTGTGGTCCACTCTTATTACGATTTATTTACTTGTCTCTGATTTCTATTGAGCTCCTATATCATATGTGATTATTTACAGCTTTACATACTCAGTACATATTTTGTACTGACGTCCCCCGCGGGGGACCTGCATTTCATGCTGCAGGCACAGGTACCTCAGCTCATACACCGCACAAGTAGGAGCCAGGATATCCAGCTATTTTTGGTGAGCTCCAGTTTGCTTCGAGTCTTTCCGTTTCATATCCAGTCACTTTTGGTATTGTATAGAAGTTAGTTATATAGCGTGGTATGTCCCGACCTTAGTTAAACTCTGTGTATTGTCTAAAGGCTTTGTAGACCTAATTTACAAACAAGGTGGTGTTTTATTAATAGACGTGATGGCTCCAATGGCCAAGTATTGTATATACATATATATGTGTGCTCGAGCTTATACAGGTGATTATTTCCTTTTATATGCGACATGATGCTATCCAAATTTTGGGTTGTCATAGAGGTATGCATGGGAAGTATAAGGTTATGAGCTGGTTCTCCTGGGCCTCCTCGGTTACGGGTGACAGTCCGCCCCAATAGGATTTGAGGCGTGACATTATAGAAGAGGTAATATTATTTTATTTAAGGGTATTCTACAAAAGGAATAAAAAGAGTAATTTTAAAAATCAATTTTGGCATTATGACCGCTTTAAAGGGACACAAATGTTTTTTGCATTAAAATGGAATTAAGGCTAAAACGTTTTTGGCATTAAGGCTGTAATAAAGGGCCAAAAAGGATTTACCTCTTCCCCTTCCCTTTTGAATTGAATTGGGAATAAATAGAGGTGGGCTTCTTAAGAAAACAGTAGCTTGTTCCAGAAAAGAAATGCTTTTTCAATCCAAAAACAACTTGCCCACACAAATTTGATTTTCAATATTAGTCAGGAAATAGTAAAAGGTTGTAGACCTAGAGGTCAAGGCAGAAAACAAACTTTGTGAAAGCTTCAACAAGTAAGTAAATTTTTGAATTTTCATTTTCTAATTAACGCTATATAAATTCTATGTAAGTTGTTGATTTTGGTTAAATGTTGCGTTCGTTGTGCATGTTCTAACAATTGGTATCAGTAGTCTTCTTACATATGCTAGATAACGTAAAAAAAATTACACAATTGTTGTACATATTTTGAATAAAAGTTGTATAAATCATGTTGTTGATGACTGTTTATCATGTTTTTTAATGATATTAACGATTTCCAGAATCTAAGTTTATGACCAAGAAAACATAAGACGGATTTTGTATTTTTTTTGTTTTATGAAAATCATTTTTCTGGATTAAGTATAAAACTACGATGATTTTCAAATCAGTACAATCATAGTCTTTAGTCATATGCTCTAACGATCACTGTGGTGGCAAGACCAAACTACTTGGGTAGTTCGTTTCACCCTTATAAGTTATTTTGCCAGAAAATGCCTCAATTATGCCTAAATTATTTTTGGAATTGAGGGAAAAACTATACAATTTGGAAATTGTCTCAACTACCTAAATTACCTATATAGCTTAACAAGTAGTATAGTGATAAGGCCAAGCAGTGCAAGAAACCCTGCTAACCCTCGCAACAGCCTAGCCAATAATTACCGACTTGGTCGATTTTGAAGGTTTTCAATTTTTGACGAACTTCGAATGACTTGAAATTTGATAGGTTAATTGAACATGATCAATTGAGCAATACACACCACTATGCTGTGATCTAGGCTCTTTTTTGGCCATTCAGAGTCGTTTTAATGGGTTTTTGGCCATTTTAGTGTTTTCTGAAAAATTTTAAAAATATTTTTCTGCAAACTAGTGGTTATAGGGTTCATTCCTTATGGTTTCCAGTGGTATATTATGGTAGAAAATATGAATTTACATATTGACTTAGGTCATCTTTTCCGTCAGATAAATTTGTATAGCACAATATTATTTTTTAGTGTCTTGATTTTTGATGACTTGTATTAACTTTTCAATTAAGTTACATGTTAGTTCAATAGTATAAAGACTTATGAAATATGATATTTATTTAAATTAAATTAATTGTTAACTCTCTAACTGAGTTGGTTCTGTTTTATTTGAGAGATAATATATCTAACATTGCATATATACTTGCTTAAATGATTAAGTTTCCCTAACGAGTCTAACTGTTTAATTTTACTAATTCTACAACATGTCTAATTATCTATTTTTTAATTTGATTATATGACAGATTAAGCATCTCTTGATTCAATCCCTTAACTTTCATCCCAAATCAAAACAAACTTGAAGGTCCTAACTAAGTTGACTGGAAATAAAATTTGTATATTGTTCTTGCTATTGAGGATTTTAAATTTGTGCTGATTGAGAAATGTCCTGTTAAGTCATCTGAACCCACTGATGATGAGACTAAAGCCTACGATAAGTGGGTTAAAGTTGATGAGATGGCGAGATGCTACATTCTTTCCTTAATGAAAAATGTGTTACAACATCCACATTAGTCCATGACTATTGCTTATGATATGCTCAAATCTCTCAAAGAGATGTTGGAAGAGAAAAATGTGTTGCAAAGCAGACAGCTACGAAAGCACTCTTGACTACAAAAATGGTTGAAGAAACTTCAATGAGGGAGCATGTTCTTAAAATGATGAGTCTGTTGAATGTGCTAAAAATTTTTGATGCAATTATTGATAAGGAATATCAGGTAGAGATGGTCCTACAAACTCTGCTGAACATTTTTTAGCAGTTTTGCTTAAATTATAACATGAATAAGATGGACTTGTCCCTTGCAAAATTGTTGAATGAACAACAAATGGAAGAATAAATCATTATGAAACACTCCTCATACGGTGTTGATAGTTGACAAACCTTCATCTTTACCTTCTAAGCCAAAAGGCAGAAAGAAAAAAAAAACCCATAAGATTCCAGGTGCTAATGAGGGTATGGCTAAGCCTAAAGGCAAGTGTTATCATTGCAAGCAACCTAGTCATCTTAAGAAATAATGTACCAACTACATAGCTAAGATGCAGAAACAAGGTACATCTATTTCATATGTCGTTGAAACATTTTTAGCAGTTGTTTCTACCCAATTTTGGGCTATAGATTTGGGATCCACTAATAATATTTGCACTTCTTTGCAGGGATTTTATGAAATACGTCGCCTAAGTGAAAATGAACTGAACGTGTTTCAAGCAAATGGGAACCAACACTAGCCTTAGCTATAAGAATATTTCCATTTCGTTTAGTAGTTCTACACAAGCTGGAAATTAAGTGTAAACGACACCACAAGGCATGGGATGGAAGGACAAGTGCATGAAACAAGTTTAGGAGTCAAATTGAGGTCGTGGATCCATAGGGCATTGCAGACTTGGTCCAGATAAGCAAGGGGCATCGCGGACATGGATATGGATTACAAGATGACTTTATAGTATGTCACTGTGATGAGTCCGCATCGCACACCCTAATCCTTGGAATAGATAGGGCGACGCGGACCTAGTTTACGAAATGGCCAAATTGTCCTCCTATAAATAAGACACTTAAACTTGATGTTATAGACCTTGGACAGCTTTAAACTTTGAGAGGGGATGGAAAATAATTCAAATAGTGTTTTTCTTTCTTTACTTTAGTTTATTTATGGATTATATCTTGTATTCATCTATGGTGATTATGACTATGTCCATGAGTGGCTAAACACCCCCTTTCCGGGTTAAGGCCAAGAACATGATTACTATTGCTTTGAATTTATTAAGTCTTGGTTTATTATTATATTTGATTGTTTATTTATCCTTGTTAAAACTATTTTAAGGATTCGTGACTCTTAGAATATATCCATTGTCGTCTTTGTGAACTCGAGAGGAGGAATAAGAGTATAGAATGTGGGGATAAATAGAGTAGGATTATAAGCTTCTATAGAACGAAGATTGTACTTTGCATGTAGGATAGAGATATATGTACATGACCTATTTGGTTTACTATGGGATGAAATATAAACGCATTTAGCTTAGTTCTGACATCCCCGCTCAACGATGTAGTTGTGGGTCTAAGCTAGATAGGGATTAGAGGCTCGAGAGACCATAGTCATAAAATTAACCCCGTGAATCAACAACCAAGATAAGTAACCTAGCCAATGAAATTCAATAGCATAGTATAATTGTTCATAGTAATTTAACCCCGGGTTTCTCTTCATTGATCGTCTAAGCTCTTACTTTTCCACGTTGTTCACTTTAATTCCAATTTATAACTCTCAACTTTGTGGTTATGTTTGCACTCGATAAATCTAAATAATAAACTAGGATTGGATAAGTTTTCAACACAAGTCCTTGTGGGATTGATACTTAGCTTCTAAAGGGCCACTTAACTACTTGGCGAGACCACGTACACTTGCGTGTCCGCTTGGGCGCAACAAGGTAGGACAAACATCATGTTGATTGTAGCACATGATTAAATATAATTTTATCTTAATTATGGAAATGATAATATTCCAACTTCTTGCGCTAATATATTTTGTATGTATTGAACGAACCAATTAGAGATATTTTTTATGTTTTGAATATTAATAAACAACTTCTCTAGTCCATTACATGTACTTATACTCTTATTCTTAGTATAATTATTATGATATATGTGGTTTAATTTATTATTTTAATCTATTAAAAGGGGAGACTCTTTTATGTGTCAATATATTCCTTATAGGTTGGATGATGACAAATCACTTAGTGAAATATTAATTAGTTGATAGAATAATGTCTCAGATTTGAGATATAAGACACCCCTTAATGGTTGCTTATAAGTTTTCACGTGAAACCCCTGCAGGTGGATTTTATATCCACTATGTGAAATAAATTGAGCATTATAAATAAAGAATTAAGTTAATCACTGAGGCAACACAAATCATATCAACTAAATATCCCAATAGACAAGGCAATTGGACGCACCTTACAACAAGATCAAAAGAGAAGGAAGATCTCACTACTTATATGGACATATTTGATACGGAAATGTATATATGTGAGAAAAAAATTGCACCAAGTATGGACATATATGATATGGACATACCATAAGGTGCAAACTCCCTCAATCAAGGAATCAACTCAAATCCTTGATTGAGAAGAATCTCTTGGGTTTCCTTATGAAGAAATGAAGCATATACAATAGAAGACTATAAAGTCCAAAATGGAAGAAAGAAGACACTATGCAACTTCAAAGAAAACATCAAAGTGTCTCAATCGTAGTATCACAAGACTTTGTAACTTTTAGTTTACAATTGTATTATAAAGAGTAGGATCAAGTAAACTTTGTAACATCAACTAAATCTATGTCACAAGATCTGAAGAGCAAAATAAGTTTTCAGAACTTGTTTCTCATCATTGTACTCGAAGCCAATATTGAAAGATCTAAGGAAACGTTGAAACCCAAGGAGACTGGAAGTAGGCACCACATTGGTGTTCTAAACCAGGATAAATTCTCATGTACTTTACTTTTAAATTCAGTTATCTATTTACATATTTATTTTAAATCAAATTTGTTTTGTGAAGTATACTAATCTGTACGCAAGTCGACTGTGAGAAGTGAGTAGTTAACTCACAGAAAATTTCAATTCACCCCCTCTTGTATTTCAATTGGTATCAAAGCAGGTCTCATATATAGTATTACTTAACCGCAATTGAGAAAAGATCAAATGGAAAATTATCAAATTCCTGGTGCTCTTCTCCAGGACAGTCACTCCTCTACAGACTGCCATACCTTAATGGACAACATTACTCCTACTAGAAAAATAGGTTCAGAATGTCCAATCAAATAACTTTCAAGACTAGGTTGTCATCGTGAAGGGTCCAAAGCTGATTCCATGGCTTAAAGAGAAGTCAAAGGAAAAAGATAAAGAATCTAGTAGTACTGATATAGAAAAACTTGAAAGTTTCGAGGTCACCAAAGAATAACAAGAGATAATCCAAAATAATACACGTGTTATAAGTTTACTTATTTGTGCAGTTATTAGAGAAGAATACAACAAGATATCAACTTGTGAGACTGCAAAGAAAATGTGGGACAAATTGGAGGTAACCTATGAAGAAACAACCAAAGTCAAAAAGTCAAAGATTGTTGCCTTTGTCAATGAATATAAGCTGTTCAAAATGGAAAAGAATGAAAACATTAAAATAATGTTTGATAGATTCAGTAAGATCGTGTGTGAACTAAAATCACTGAGGATGATTTACCATTCAACCTGTAAGTCCAAAAGATGGTTCGAAGTCTTCCAAAAATTTGGGAAACCAAGGTTGCCATTCTCGAAGATGAAGATCTTTACAACATGACATATGACAAACTACGAGGTAATCTCATTATATATGAACGAAATTATATCAACAAGTACCACAAGGATGAAAAAAATAAATCAATGGCCTTCAATGTTTCTCTAACTGAATAAGAAGATATTTTGGAAAATGCCAATAGCAAAGGAATGGCCCTCATCAATCGTGGAGTAAAGCAGATCATGAGACAGAAACAACAAAGATCCCAAGGAGCCAAAAATAATGACTCCACTGGAAATGATGATTGTTGCTATTACTATAAGGGCCTGGCCACTTCAAACACAACTGTCCAAAATTAAGAAGAAAAACATCCAGAAAGAATCAAAATTTTGGAGCCTAGAGTGATAAAGATGAAATCAAAGAAGAAATAGAAGCCGCCAATATGTGCTTCATGGCAACAGGTGAATCTACGAGGTAATACTACATGATTATTATAACTACAATACTCATAAATCTAATTTAGATATGATAATTGATGAGTTTCAAAAAGTTATAGATGAGTATAACGAACTCATTCAAAAGAAGAAAAGTTGCAAAGCTCGATTTAAATAAAAACTCAAAGAAGAACAAAAAAGTTTTCAAATAGAAATTAAAGCTTGTCAAATCAAAATTGAATTACTTCATGAAGAACTTGCTGATGTAAAGATAAAGTTAAACAATATTAAGAGATCAACTAGTCACGGTTTCATAAGATCAAACTCTTTTAGAAATAATTAAAGATCCTCATCAGAATCGTTTAAATCAACCAAGACCTCTTTCTCCTCTCGAGAATCTATCTATTTTATATGTGGACAGAAAGGGCACAAATGCTACAGCTACAGGCACAAGCCTGAAAGTTTATGGTTTTGGAATCCCAAAGAAATCACATCTAACCCACAAGGACCTAAGACCACTTGAGTACCTAAAAAGAATTAATTTTTTTGTTTGGCAGGAACAGGTCCGAAAAAGTGATAAGAAAGGAATGTGGATCATTGATAGTAGATGTTCCAAACACATGACTAAAAAAAAAGAAATTTTTTTAACTTTAAAGAAAATAGATGGGGGATCAATCAGATTCGGCGACAATTCTAAAGGCAACATCATCGAAGTCAACTCAGTAAAACTCAACTCATCATATGAATTCACTGAAGTATATCTAGTGGACGGCCTTAAACATAATCTTCTTAGCATTAGTCAGCTATATGATGTTGGTTTTGAAGTTATCTTCAAAGCCAAAAATTGTTTAATCAAACATGACAAAAGAGACATCTCTCTAATCGATGAACATGTTGATAATATTTATGTCTTATATAGTCTTAATTTTGCTACCTTAACTTGCCTCACTTTGCAAACCAATGATGTTTGGCTGTGTCACGGAAAGATTGGGCATGCTAGCATGCATATCATCGAGAAATTATTAAGATTGTAATTGGTAAAGGGTATGCCAAAACTCAAGTTTGAAAAGGATCATATCTGTGATGCTTGCCAATGAGGTAAACAAATCCAAACATGATTCAAAGTCAAAGACATTGTCTCCACTACCAAACTTCTTTAAACAATCCACGTGAATTTGTGTGGTCTCACCCAGACTAGAAACATTGGTGGAAAAAGATATGTTTTTGTTATAGTTGATGATTACACACGTTTTACTTGGGTGATGTTTCCTGCTCATAAACACGAAGCTTTTACAAACTTTGAGAATTTTTGTAGAAAAGTACAAAGAGAAGCTAGACACTTCATCGCCTATGTTCACAGTGATCACGGAAGAGAATTTGAAAATAAGGCATTTGGGGAATACTGTACTCAGAATGGATATTCTCAAAACTTCTCATCGCCTAGGTCTCCTCAGCAAAATGGTGTGGTAGAGCAAAAGAATCGGACTCTCCAAGAAACTAATAGGACCATGCTGTTAATATAATCTCTCAGATCAATTTTGGGAAAAAGCAGTAAGTATATCAAGTCACATTATCAATAGATGCTTGATCAGACCTATTCTACAGAAAATGCCTTATGAACTATGAAGAGGAAAAAAGTATAAAATTAGCTACTTTCATCATTTTGGATGCAAATGCTTTATCCACAACAATGGTGAGTGATCTACAATCTGGAGCCAATACTAGCACAACCTCTAAGCCATTACAAAATGAGTTGACTATACCCCCTCAAGAGTCGACTCCCATAACAAAAATAGTCAAACCAACTATTCCAAGAGAATGGAATCGTGATGCTAGCTATCTAAATAAAATTATCAGCGGAAATCCAGAGTCTAGGATCTAAATAAGAGATTGAAAAAGTAAGTGTTTGTTGCCCTTGTATCTTACATTGAACCAAAGAAGACCAATGAGGGCCTCAAAGATTAATCATATGTCAAAGCAATAAAGGATGAATTAGACTAGTTCGAATGAAATCAAGTTTGGACTCTGGTTAAAAGACCCAAGAACTACTCAATAATTAGAACTAGATGGGTCACAAAAATAAATTAAATGAAAAAGGTAAGGTTATCAGAAACAAAGCTATACTTGTAGCTTAAGGATACTACAAACAAAAAGGTATTGATTATGATGAAATCTTTGCTCCTGTGACAAGGAAAATTTGAAATGAGTTTTATGGGAGAGCTCACATTCTTATTGGGATTACAAATCAAATAAACTCCTAAAGGTACCTTCATCAGTCAAGCTAAGTACACAAAGAAAGTCATCAAAAAATTTGGTATAGAAAAGCAAAGACCTATGGAACTTCGACAAGTCCATCCACAAGTCTTGATTCAAACTCATCTAGGAAGGATATTGATGAAAAGATGTACAGGGGAATGATTGGATCACTACTCTATTTAAACGCCAGTCAACCAGACATCATGTTCAGTGTATGTAAGTGTGCTAGGTTTCAGTCGGCTCCCAAAGAGTCTCATCTCACTGTCATCAAAAGGATCATCAGATACCTAATAGAAACTCAAGACATTGAACTATGGTACCCTGATTCTTCCCATTTTTATTTAATTGGATATTCAAATAGTGACTTTGTAGGTGATAAAAGTGATAGAAAATGTACTAGTAGAACGTGTCAAATTCTTGATGATGCCTTGATCTCATGGCATAGAAGGAAGCAAACTTCAGTTGTTTTTTCAATAATTGAAGCAGAATACATAGACGTTGGAAGTTGTGGTACTCAAATTTTATGGATTATGCATCAACTACTTTATTTTAATTTGTTCTTTAAACCTGTTCCTATATTGTATGATAACACTAGTTCTATTAGTTTATCTAAATATACTATGCATCATTCTAGGACCAAACACATTAATATTAAGCATTGTTTTATTCAGGATAATGTCGAAAATGATGATTTTTGTTAACATTTATTGACTCCAAAAATCAACAGGCAGCTATTTTTACAAAACCCTTGTTAGAATAAAGATTTTTTTACTTTAGAAAAAGACTTGGTATTCTCATCTTTAATAAATTATGATTCTTATTTTTGGAAAAAAATCTCATTTATTTGTTTTGATTTTCTCGTTGGGTTTTAACCAAAAAAAATTGGTTTTCAAAAGAGGGTCCTGTTCTTTGCTTTTTGCTGGGTTGTAAAATAATTTTTAATACACTATCTGCTACACTGTTTGTTTTACCTAGTACTTGTTAGTTAATAGATTAAATCTTTGTTATCTGTCTACTACTCTTTTTGCTAGTCTGTGATTCTTTTTTATTAAGCCAAAAGGGGGAGAAAGATAGGAATATTAGAAGTTCCTACAAATCAGGGGGAGCAAGCCGACTACAGTGACAAACAAGAAAGTCAAATGATGTTAATTCTTGTTTATCATTATCAAATAATAGGATATTGTTAGCCTCCTATATTTATGTTTTATGTTTTAATAATGACAAACAAATAAGTGAACTCTGTAGGATGTTGAAGATCCCTAATGATAGAAGGAGATCTCACACAAAAGATATTGAAAATCTCAAATCATGGAAGGATATCTTACACAAGGCAAGGAATATTTGCTCAAAGAATATCGTGCTAAATAAGGAGCCAAATCAAAGACATTGAAGATCTCTAATGATGAAAAGAGATCTGAAACACCCTGGATTCTGTACCTTAGAAAATTTCCTAGAATTCTAGTCTCTGAACCCAATATGACTTAGGGGTATGAGCCATATGTTGGGGTGTGGATGGTAAGGTCCAGTCATATGCTGACTAGTATTGGTTAGTGGGGTGGATTTTTATCACTGAAATGTATACGACTTAGGGGTACGAGTCGTATTGGTAGATATATATCATTTGGTTCCTTAACATAATCTTTGACATAGTTAGTTAGGTTAGATCTAAGTACGAGTGGCTCACCATGAGCCGTAAGTCAGGGTATGAGTCATACCCAAGACTCATATGGTGGACAGTGTCTAAGTCTTCCTTGGGTTTAATATGCCACCAGGAGTACAGATAAAAGGTATGGATTGTATGATTTGAATACAACTTGGTTGGATGAATCATACACTAGACAGTGTTGGATCCAAAGGTTGAGGCTAGGATACGAGTAGAGGGTACCAATGGTATTTGAGGGCATAACTCGTGAGGGTCAGTCTTACCCTTGGGATGGGATTTTGTAAAACTTAAGTGGGGGTATTCTGGATATTTTCCCACTTATCTTAATAAGATCCCATGACTTCTAATCTACTTGTGAGGTTACTTACCAAATTATTTCATTCATTAACACTTAGAAACTCTTCTAAACACTCAATAATTCTCTCAACAGCTTTTGGGCAAGGAAAGCTAAGTTTTCAACTAGAGGATTAATTAAGGTCTTGTCTTGGTGACTCCTTTCCATAATCATCTTGGTTTAAGGCATGTTCTATTCCCTCATTGTTAATTCTAACGAGAAGCATGGTTTTTATGAATGTTTTCATGACTTCATTGATTGTATGATTTTGGTTTTCAAATATGAGTTGGGGATTTTGATATTAAATGGTTGGTTATGGTTTTTATGATTTTATTATTCTTTATGTGCATTAATGGTGGTTTTGATTAATTGGATTGCATGGGAATAGTTCAATGGTAATTGGAATTGGTTTGTTTATATTATGCCCCTAATGTGTTTAACAAAATGCCTATAATAATGTTTTCATTGCATTAAGTACTTTTAATAGAACTCTTCCTTGTTTTAAAACTTGGTAAAGGAATTATGCATGGTTTAAATGGCTTGTAAAGTAATGGATAAATGGTTATGCTTTTCGGGTACATAGAATCCCCCAAGTGGTTTGATATGGTAAATGGAAGGGCACCGTAACACCCCAAAATGGGTCACGAGACATCACACGATGCTTAGGGTCACAAGTGATCCCAAGCTAACCCTTCTACTGGCATACTTACAAGCAACTAAATAAAATAAATAAATCTGAACAAAATCTATGGAAACATAAAACTTCTCTAAACTCGATTAATACAAATCTGAGTTTACAACATTACAACTCCGCTTTTGACAACAAAACTGAAATAAAATACATTAACACTACTGACTGTCTATGAATCATCTACTAGTACTGACTATAGGTAGCCGGGTTATGACTCCCAACTATCCCAACTCAATACGACTGAATAAAGAAAATACAATACTTCTCGAACTGTGTGACTGACTCAAGCCCTTGAATCAAAAGGACTCATCACCTACTGACCGGAAGCTGCGAACTGACTGAATATGGTATACACGCTACAACTTGTACCTACATTATGAGACAATGTAGCACATAGACATATATGTGGATCAGTACATTGAGAATGTACTGAGCATATGCGGGTGTATGCATTTACATAAACAATATCATTACTCTTTACAAAATCATGCATGCTGACATAAATGACTCACATCGCTTGAATAAAAATCAAAAATATAAATCTCATAAATCGTGAATAATGAAACATGTAGTATAAATCTCGTGAGTCATTTCACTTGCTTCTAAAATCTGTATTTTTCTCTTATTCTCACAACTTGTAAGCTAGATGAAATCTGAAACTCATTCTGTATAGTAAACTCTTTAGATCAATACTTTAAATCCGTAAAACTATTTCAAGAGTGGGGGACATCTTTGGGAGAGTGGAACTTTTTTGAAACTCAAGGACTTAGAACTTTAGAAACTTCAAGACATGGGAAAAACTCTAGACTCTTATGAACTGGGGAGTTTCTTCTAACCGACATAAACCATGTAAGCTACATGGAGTCCAACGTCTTACCCACATTAGGGAGAGCTGTTCTACCCTTGCCATCGGAGTAGAACCTTTTACTTTTTAGTGATCACTAGCTTAACCCACTGGGGTAAATCAAATCCTACAGTGGCTCGTAGTTCCGGGTCATGAGACCTTAGAATCAAGCTCAACTCAGTGCTAAATACTACTTCTTTACTTAAGCTCAGAACTTTTAATAAAAATCCACCTTAAACAACTCAGAAATACACAATGGAAGCCAACTATGCTTCCCTTTAGCTTAAATCAAATGGTGTGGATTTTCTTTCTTAGCTTAGGATTAAAATCAACTCTTTTCTTGAAACTTTAGTAGACTATCACCAATAAGCTTTAAAACTTTAATAGCATGGAGATATCAATACTTTTCTTGAAACACTTTAGAAAGTATCAACAATTTATCCTTGGACTTAAGGCATGTATATTCTTAAAGGATCACAATTTCACAATAAAGCTTAATTCATGACACCAAGTTCAAACCCCACATACCTTGAATTAGAAGTTTTGGACGAACTCTCGCATTTGGGACTCTATTCGTACTCTTGAATGGGGGTTCTTGAAGCCTTTAACTTGAAACCTTGAATCTTGACTCAATTTAGAAAATCCATGGTAAACCCTTGAGATTCTTAGAAGAGGATTTGGATACTTAGGGTTTTTGGTTGAGGGAAATTTTGAGAAAATCTCATATAATGCTTGTACTAGCCCTAAATTCTGATGTTTTTATGGTTTAAGAGGCTTGAAAAAGGTCCAAAGTGCCCTTTTTAACTTCTATACAGAACGGGAAAAATTGAACTGGAAACCCAATTTTATGGGCCACCGTGACGCGCCACTATCGCGGTGGCTCACTGGAAATTGACAAATAGGAATCTGGGAGTCACCGCGACGCAGAGCCATCAAGTTGTCCCACTAGTTGGGACCTAGAACTTAGCGCGATGCATCAGATCATACTAAGCCACTGGAAACTGATAATTGGGATATTACTCCTCTCTGTGACGGGCTAAGGGTTTGAATGACGCTGTTTTATGAATGGAACTTTAATTAGCCATAACTTCTTGCCCGGTTATCGAATTTGGGCGAATCTTATATCGTTGGAAAGCTAATTCAATTTTCCACACGATAAAAAGTCAAAATTAGAAAAATTCTATATAATTTAAACACTACTTTCTTTTGAAGTCATTCCTCAATCGTATAGAGATGAAATTAGGCTTAAGGAAAGTTTGGGGTATTACAATAGCTCCTCTTTGGGAACATTCGTCCTTAAATGTGGCTAGCTAGGCTAAGAATACGGAGGAAAACTGAGGGTGCATAACTGAAATAACTTGCTAAAATGATTCTACCTCATTCTAAACCTTTGAGTACTTCTGTGAGTGCATGAACTTATAATAAGAATAACTATATAGCTGAATCTTTGATTAGGAAGGAGTTGAATAATGGAAGACTATTACCTTCGACTGAACTTGGCTTTACTTATCGTAAGGAGATGATTCATGCTAAGAGTTTAGAACTTTCTTGATATGCTCATGGTGCGATCGTACTTATAGATTGTGAAGTGATAGTTTATGTAGGCATAAATCATGAGAAAACAAGGCTAAAATTACACAATGGGTATTACACTATCTGAGCTGGAACACTTGGAAAACGAAGATCGTTCAGTGAATACTTACACACTAAATCATGACTAAATATCCAAATTCTAAAACTGATGCCTGATACATATACTGAGCTGAATTCATAAATTTGCATGGGTGCGAACAACTATCTACTGGAATGACCGTACTTATGAAACTTCAGGTAGTAAGACCAGACTAGTTTGGAAAATAAAAAACCAAATAAATCTATCCGTCTGATTGCTAAACTGGACTACTAGCTACAAACTGAATCATACTAGATACTCATACTCAAGTGGAGGATTTCATCAACACCCTCCTAGGGAGTTCTAACGATATGAGGGAACAAGGAACTTTGGGCATGATCTGAAAAAGACATCTGAATAAGAGATTACAATAATTCTATGACTCTAAGCTTGAAACATAGACCCCTTTGAATCATAGACTGGAATAGAATTTATGGGCCTTAGGCAACGCAACACCTTACTAGCAAGCTTAGATATACTTCTAAAATATTCTCTCAACTGTTCCTTTTCCTTAAAGACCATACTCATTGATTCATCTTCTAATTCTCACATGGCCGTTGATATTTCCATCTACTCATGTTCTAAGCTGAACTAAATTCCCTCACCATTTTCAAGCCTAACCCACAATCACAGGATACACCACATAACACTATAATATTAGTCTGAATTGTAATTCAACATACCATACACTTCACAACTTCTCATATTATGCAAAATTCTCATTACCGCTTTAACAACCACATTCAACCTCGTACTAGACATTTACTAACGTGCAGTGCATTTATCCAGATATATATAAACATGATGTTCAAGCCTACTTCTATAACCACATATACACTTTAAAACACACTCTCATAAAACACCCTTGTCACAACCTACAAACCTCTATCAAGAACAACTTCCATGCACCACTCTTAAGTGACATACATAACATATTCTGAACTGACCAGGTCATATATAGAAACTTCACTCAATATTTCTTCAGACTCATAGAATTAAATAAAGCAAGCATACGACCATTTTCCCCAACATGACATATTTACTCTCTCCTATCTACACAACTGCTCATCATCACTATTTTTGACCTAAGGGAAAGGTCACTGAAACGTTAGAACACGAGGACCTGTAGCATGAAGAGATACCATGCATAACTTGGGCACTCATCTGAAGCTTGAGAAATAGAGAATTTAACATCATAAGCTTATTGAAGAGGACTAACCTGAGGATATGCATGATATAAATATGAATTTCACTGCTCATTAAAAGTATTGATTGAGAACTTGAACTGAACATACCGTAAAGCTTGAGTACATAAGTCATGAGCTGCATGACCTAGATTTGGAGTTCATAACCTATTGAATGTGATTCCAACTATTAAAAGAACTGGAACTCCTCCTTTTGGGAACTAGGAGAGTACATAATTCTCTATCATATGCATGAACATGAATTAAGATCATGGAACTAACACGTAAGGCATGAGTAGGTATTGGGACAACTAAAAATACTGAAATAAGATTGGTTCAAGCACCTATCTTTCTCAGAACTATTCTACAACTTACTGGTACAGCTACTAGAATCTCAAAGCTTGACTTGGTTACTCATTCTATCATCTCCCCCTTAGCTTTAAGCCATCACTCTAAGTTTGTGAACCGCTATATTAACTCTAACCTTAACTGTACTCACTTTGCTCTAGAGTCTGGGATATAATTAATACACAGGAAACCAAACTTACCCTGAAGGACTATATCTTCACGTATATCACCTAAAGCTAATACTTCTTTCTAAGATTTGACTCTTAAACTTCTGTGACCCTAAAAGTCATCATATAACAACTTAAACACTCACCAACTTAGATTTTTAACACTTGACATGGATATCATCATCCTTTAATAAACCATGCTACTCTCTTCATACTCTGCTAACATCACATACTATCACATCTCCAAAATTACATTTTCTCTAAACTATAGGAATCAAGATCATACCAACAAAGCTCAATACTATGAATCAAAACTCCTTAACTTAGATACTAAGAATAACATATACTATACAACTAGTCTCCTTCCTCTTAGCAACTCAATGGTACTACTAACCACACAACACTTAATAAATTTCAAAAATAGCAAAGCCCTATATCACCTTGGGCACACCTCAACATCATACTTACAAAATCATACTTATTCACGAAGAGCTAGACTCAAACACTTGAATCCATTGTTCAAGCCTATTAAATCACTTCCTTATAACTAGTACCATTAACCAAGAAATTGTCATATCCTCCTTTATGACCCCATCTCAATATGATTTACAACCCCATCTCACACATAATTCTCTCTTGGAAACTATAAAACAAAACATCAAGAAACACTAGCCCACTCAAACCTCATAAAAACAATAATCGATCATAATCATATGGCCTATCTTAATCATAATCCATTAACACATCCTCCGTCCACACATCATTACTATATACCTATTTATACACCTAAACTTCTTTCACAGCTCTATAGCTTTCAACTAAACTCCTTCTTGCAATTTCAGGGAACCCTAAATTAACAACGCTCATCCACCAAGTTCTTTCATCAATAACCTATACTTTTCTAGAACAACAAACTCTGTCAACAACTCTTTTCATACTTCAAGCAAACAACAATTCACCTCAACTAATAACTCCTTCTCAACCTTCTACTAAACTAACACACAAGGACATATAACTTCATTACCTACTCAATCATATGCAAAAAGATTCGGCTATACATATATTCAATAAATCGCACTTACCACCCTTCTTTTCAATACACCTTTAAGCCCCTAGTTCCAACCAACACAAGAATAACAAGGTAAATAATAAGTTGCTAGTGAATCAAAATAGACCTCACATGGCTTAACTAGACTTTGCTTTTTATGTTTTGAATAAGAAAATAAGATGAATTACAAGGCAACTATGCTAGTGAATCGAAAGATCCCCACATGGCTTCACTAGACTTTTAGTTTCAACAACACAATGATAACAAGATTATAAGAGATAGAAACTTGGCACATAATATTCAATGATCTAAGAATACACATCTTACTCTGTCTTAACTGAATGTCTCTTAAGAATGAGGGCATAACTTTAAAATTGTGGGGCTTATAACACACTAGAAGGCCCCTCTCAAGCTATTTTGTGAGACTTCTAAAACTTCTTTCTAGCAAGTCTAAGAGCATTATCAGGGAAGAAAATTAGAACTTGCCGATCATGTTACCTTAAGAATAGTACATAGACAGAGAAGTATAGATTATCGTTGGAAACTAAGGAGTAATCTAAAAGTATATCTAACTTGGGCTTAGTGGACGATTTTTATAAACATGAATAAAGATCTTCAAACTTTGGAATTTAAAAGCACTGATGGGATACTTTCTTGTTCACTTAAAATTCCATAACTATCTATGGAGACTGTCTGAGAAAGCTTTATCAGTAAAGACTTAAGCTTGACTATTTCTGATACCTTAAAAATAAGGCAGAAATGGTCTGAATAGAGTAAGATGAAAATCTATATAAGTTTCTTATAGAACCTTTCTATAGCAAGAGCTGAGACCTTAAAGAATGGAAATATTTTCTAAATGCCTAGAAGCCTCTCGAAGAAAAGTACAGATGTCTCCGTACCATTCTGCAAAACTCTACAAGACACGAATTCACAGACACCCTAGGACACTTGAACTCTGTTCTTTAATACCAAGTTTGTAACACCCCGAAAATGGGTACCGAGACGACACACAGTGCTTAGGGTCACAACTGATCCAAAGCTAACCCTTCTACTGGCATCTTATAAGCAACTAAATAAAATACATAAATCTGAACAAAATCAGCAGAAACATAAAACTCCTCTGAACTCGAACAATACAAATTTGAATTTACAAGATTACAACTCTATTTTTTATAATAAAACTGAAATAAAATACATTAACACTACTGAATGTCTATGAAGCCTCTACTAGTACTGACTATAGGTAACCGGGTTATGACTCCCAACCATCCCAACTCAATATGACTGAATAAAGAAAATACAATACTTCTCGAACTGTATGACTGACTCAAAAGCTTGAATCAAAAAGACTCATCACCTACTGACTGGAAGCTGCGAACTGACTGAATATGGTATATACGCTACAACTTGTACCTACATTATTAGACAATGTAGTACATAGACATATATGTGGATCAGTACTTAGAGGATGTACTGAGTATATGGGGGTGTATGCATTTATATAAACAATATCATTACTCTTTATAAAATCATGCATGCTGACATAAATTACTCACATAGCTTGAATAAAAATATAAAATATAAATCTCATAAATCATGAATAATGAAACATGCAGTATAAATCTCGTGAGTTATTTCACTTGCTTCTAAAATCTGTATTCTCCTCTTATTCTCATAACTTGTAAGCTAAATGAAATCTGAAACTCATTCTGTATAGTAAACTCTTTAGCTCAATACTTTAAATCCATAAAACTATTTCAAGAGTGGGGTATATCTTTGGGAAAATGGAACTTCTTTGAAACTCAAGGACTTAGAACTTTACAAACTTCAAGACATGGGAAAAACTCTAGACTCTTATGAACTGGGGAGTTTCTTCTAACCGACATAAACCCTATGAGCTACATGGAGTCCAACGTATTTCTCATATTGGGAAGAGTTGTTCTATCATTTCCATCGGAGTAGAACCTTTTAATTTTTAGTGATCACTAGATTAACCCACCTGGGGTAAATCAAATCCTATGGTGGCTCATAGTTTTGGGGTATGAGACCTTTAAATCAAGCCCAACTCGATGCTAAATACCACTCGCTTACTTAAGCTCAGAACTCTTAAGAAAAGTCCACCTTAAACAACTCAGAAATATACAATGGAAGCCAACTATGCTTCCCTTTAGCTTAAATCAAATGGTGTGAATTTTCTTTCTTAGCTTAGGATTAAAATCAACTCTTTTCTTAAAACTTTGGTAGACTATCACCAATAAGTTTTAAAATTTTAATACCATGGAAATATTAATACACTTCTTGAAACACTTTAGAAAGTATCAACAATTCATCCTTGGGCTTAAGGCATGTATATTATTAAAGAATCATAATTTCACAATAAAGCTTAATTTATGACACCAATCTCAGAAACACTTGAAGATATCACATCAATATAGGAATGTGCAATTTATAGCATGAATTATCAATTCAAATCATAAATAAGCGAAATAATCATGCAATTCAAAACTTGAACAACTTATCAATTTATTTTCTCAAAATAATATAATTTTGGTATAGGCCCACTTGTAAAAACATGAAATTCATTTGTAAAAATCAAATCTTTGGGCACAAGAACGAAAGAAGTGTTTTTGGTCAAACCCCACATACCTTGAATTAGAAGCTTTTTGGGCACAAGAACGAAAGAAGTGTTTTTGGTCAAACCCCACATACCTTGAATTAGAAGCTTTGGATGAACTCTCACTTTTGGGACTCTATTCGTACTCTTGAATGAGGGTTCTTGAAGCCTTTGACTTGAGAACCTTGAATCTTGACTCAGTTTAGAAAATCTATGGTGAAACCTTGAGATTCTTAGAAGAGGATTTGGATACTTAGGGTTTTTGGTGGAGGGAAATTTTGAGAAAATCTCATATGATGCTTATAGTGGCCCTAAATTCTAATGTTTATACGGTTTAAGAGGCTTGGAAAAAGTTTCAAGTGCCCTTTTTAACTTCTGTACGAAGCTAGAAAAATTGAACTGGAAACCCAATTCTATGGTCCACCGTGACGTGCCACTATTGCGGTGGCTCACTGGAAATTAATAAATGGGAATTTGGGAGTCACCGCGACACGGAGCCATCTTATTGTCCCACTGGTTGGGACCTGGAACTTTAGCGCGATGCATCACGATCGTGCTAGGCCACTAGAAACTGACAATTGGGATATTACACCTCTCCGCAACACGCTAAGGTTCTGAATAACAGTGTTTTACGACTGAAACTTTAATTAGCCATAACTTCTTACCCGATTATCGAATTTGGGTAAATATTATATTGTTGGAAAGATAATTTAATCACCCATACGATAAAAAGTTAAAACTAGGAAAATTCTATATGATTTAAACATTACTCACTTTAGAAATCATTCCTCAATTTTATAGAGATAAAATTAGGCTTAAGGAAAGTTCAGGGTATTACAAGCACTTGGAAGTCCTCTTAAACCAATATATGGTTGGATATGGATAGTACTTGCAAGTATGGCCGGTATGACAATACCACCGCTAAATGGCCTTGGTTAATAAATGGTAAATGTATTGATTGGTTTTTTGTTAATGGTTTTAATTAGGCAATAATGGTAGTATATATAGCAAAGTCATAGAATTTGGAGGTTCTGGAGGTACCAAAAGTAGAAACTTATATTTACTGATGTAAGATTGGTCTTGGTGACTGTGTGCATGATGTCATACTATATTTTGGGCAATGTAGTAGTCATCCCAAGTTTTTATCCCTAGTCATACAGCTTCATGCACTGGGGCCCTTTCAGCAGGGGGAGCTGAACCCATATATCATGGCAAAGCTACACAACCCATGTAAAGGTTTTAAAGGTGTGTTAAACCCGAACCCCTTTCTCGACATTATTATATATATATATATATATGGTTGTGTGTGCATATGGATGGTGTTACTTGGTTTTATAAATGGTATTATTTTATCCTTATCCTGAGATCATGCTAGAGTTCACCCACTAACCCATCTAATGGCAGCTTTATACCCACGCTATGTAGGAACCGACCATTCTACTCCTCCTACATAGTGATTGACTTGGGGATCAGCATTTGTATAGAAGTGGTGAGCTTTCATCCTTTCGAAAAGCTCCATGTCATGTTACGGGTATTTCTAAACACTTAATTTTATTTTGGATATTGGTTGGACCATGGTTGGGGGCATATCCCTACTGGATTTTATTACTCTTTTGGTTAGAGGCTTTATGGTACTACTATGGGTTGAAATGAGTGGGATCGTCCTTGGTGTCGTCCTTGGCATTAGAATAAGCTAAAGAACGACATCATTGGACAATATTATTGGTTGTTCCATCGTATTTTATTTTGGGATTAATTATACTATATTTTGGAACATATTTGGTTATAGGTTAGTTTATGGCCCTTCTTTTGGTATTAGTTTGGTAAGGTTAGATTATTGGTATGGGATGGTTGGACTTGACTGAGTTGGTCATGGTTGTGATCCTATACTAGAGTCTTCATGTGAGATGTTACACTATCTTGTTACATGCTCAAAATTCATCCAACTCAGGAAAGGCGGATGAAGGTTGGGTTGGATAACGGGGGTGGTCTTTGATCCTGGTCATATTCGAGATGCCCATTACGACAAGGCCTCCAGTTGGTTTATGTCAAGTTGGTATTAGAGCCTAGGTTCATGGTCAATTAGGATTCTATAAAGATGAGTCGAGTAGAGTCTCTTTTAAGGGTGTATATCATGCCATACTTATAAGGGAGAGGCTACAAGGCATTTGGGAATGTTTCACTTTCTTGGTATTCAATTTTCAAGATTGGAGTCTCAGTTCTAGAATCTTCTATAATCCTTGTTTGTTCATCTTTTAAATCATTCCTCGTAGATCTGGAACACAAGGAAATTTTTTTATCCTATCTAGGGGTAATGTTAAAGGGGTGCACCTACTTCTGGGTTCATCTTTGATCTCACGGTCTGATCCCTAATAGTTCTGAATTTCTATCGATTGCTACTAGTCCTTCTCAAGTCGAGGTGACTAATGCAGAATTTCATAAGTTTATTCATGTTATTGCTCAGATGGTCGATTCTCAGGATGAGAAAGGTACAACTGGTGTTTTTTTGCTGAGACCACAAGGGTTGGCCAATTTATAAAGATAGGTATTTTCATTTTTTCTTGATGAAGGTGGAGGAGGATCCACAAGGCTTCTTAGATAAAATGTAAAAGATATTTTGAGTGATGCAGGCTACTAATGCGGAAGGGGTAAACTTTGTAGCTTATTAGCTCAAAGATGTTACATATCAGTGGTATGAAGAGTGGGACAAGGATAGGGGTGATGTGGAAGAATTGGTCTTATAGGATACTTTTTCTAAGGCCTTCTTAGATCATTTCTTTCCCCAAGAGCTGAGGAAAGCAAAGATAGAGGAGTTTGTGAACCTTAAGTAAGAGAGAATGAATGTTAAGGATTATACCTTAAAGTTTCACTAATTGCCAAGGTATGCTCCTGATTTAGTTGCTGACATCGGGATCTGATTTTGGAGAGCAGGACTACCTTGCTGATTAAAAATATGAACATATCTAGGTTAACTATTCATATGCAGCAAGTAAAGGATGAAAAGAGAAAAAAGGCAAAGTTTAGGGATAAACAGTGTAAAAAGAGCATATTTTCTAACCAAGGAGGTGCTCAGTCTCAGGGTGGTTAGGATGGTGGAAAATGGAAGAAAAATAAGTGGGGGAGTTATGGTTCCTACTCTTCTGCTAGTGCTCCTTACTAGGTGGGAAATAGGCATCATCAAGGTGGTGATAATTTTCAGTTACAGGGTGCCCAATCTTAGGCAAGTAAAGGTCAGTCAGTTTTTTTATGCCCCCCTTATCGGTTTTGTGGTCGTCCTCATCAGGGTTATTGCGATGAAGAAAGGTACAAATACTTTAAGTGTGGCAAGACAGGCCATCAGCTCAGGGATTGTTCGATTAATAAGGCTGTTATAGGAGCGAATAAGATTCCTACGGCTTTATCTTCTACTCCTACAGCTATTTTTAGTGTTGGTCAGAATAGGTTATATGCTTTGGCACCCCAAAGGAATTCGAGGCATCACCTAATATCATTATTGGTACGTTACAACTTTTCTCTCATGACATATATTATTTACTTAATTTGGAGTCCACTCTCTCTTATATGACTCCTTATATGGCTGTATCTTTTGATTTCAATACAGAAGTTATTTTGGATCCTTTTTTTATTTCTACCCTGGTAGGTGACTTGATTATTGCTAAGAGAGTCTATGGAGGGGGTCTGGTATCTGTTGGTGGCAAGCAGACCTTGGTGGATCTGTTTGAGATAGGTGGTGGATTTTGATGTCATTCTGGGGATGGATTAGTTACACTCTTACTACACATCCTTGAATTGTTGGACCCGCAGGGTTATCTTTAGGTTCCCTAGTGAGCCGGTTATAGAATAAGAGGTAGTTATTTAGCTCTTTCTTTCCAATCAGTTCCATTGTGGTGCACCGATGTTGTTCGTGCGCAACAAGAATGGTTTTCCTCGGATGTGCATTGACTATAGGTAGTTGAACAAGGTGGTGGTCAAGAACAAGTATCCTCTTTTAAGGATAGATGATCTGTTTGATCAATTGCAAGGTGCCAAGTTCTTTTCTAAGATAGATCTTTGGTCTGGGTACCATCAGCTCAAGATTAGGGAGGTGGATATCCCTAAGATGACTTTTTGTACTCGGTATGGGCACTTTGAGTTTTTGGTAATGTCATTTGGGTTGACTAATACCCCAGCAGCATTTATGGATCTTATGAATAGGGGTTTTCATCGATATTTAGATCTCTTCATTATTGTGTTTATTGATGACATTCTGTTTTATTCTAAGAATGGGGTGGATCATGCTAATCACCTTCGAGTGGTGTTGTAGACCTTAAAGAAACAATAGTTGTATGCCAAGTTCTCCAAATATGAGTTTTGGTTGAACGTTGTAACTTTCTTAGGTCATATTATTACTAGTGAAGTGATTATTGTGGATCTACAAAAGGTTGTTGTAGTGAAGAGGTGGCCTATACCCACTACTCTATCAAATATTTGGAACTTCTTGGGTTTAACCGGGTATTATAGGCGGTTTGTGGAAAGCTTTTTATCAATAGCTGCAACTTTGACTAAGTTGACTCAGAAGAAGGTCAAGTTTTCTTAGTCAGATTCTTGTGAAGGGAGTTTCAAGATTTTGAAGGATAAGTTAACTTCGGCTCTAATTCTAACTTTACTTGAAGGCAATGATGGGTTTATGGTTTATTATGATGCATCTCGGGTAGGTCTTGGTTGTGTGTTGATGCAGCATAGGAAGGTGATTGCCTATGCTTCCAGGAAATTGAAAGTGCATGAGAGGAATTATCCTACTCATAATTTGGATTTGTTGGCGGTTGTGTTTGCTTTGAAAATATAGAGGCATTATTTGAATGGTGTTCACGTAGATATCTTTTCTAATCATAAGAGTCTACAGTATGTGTTCACTCAGAAGGAGCTTAATCTTAGGTATAGGATATGGCTTGATCTTCTCAAGGACTACGATATGAATCTTCACTACTACCCAGGTAAAGCTAACATGGATGTTGATGCTCTTAGTAGGTTATCCATAGGGAGTGTGGCTCATGTGGAGGAAGGAAAGCGGGAATTAGTAAAGGACATTCATTGCTTGTCTAATCTTTAAGTTCGTCTCTTGGACTCCAAGGATGGTGGTGTGATAGTGCAAAAAGTGGTTCGATCATCTCTTGGTACAGAGATTAAGGAGAAGCAAGTGATAGATCCCATCTTGATAAAAATCAAGAGTGACGTTGGTGGGCAATAGGTAATGGTGTTTGAGATAACTGGTGATAGTACTTTACGGTGCCAAGGGAGGTTGTGTGTTCTTGATAAAGGATTTTAACTGAGGCACATGAATCGTGCTATGTTGTTCATCTCGATTCAACTAAGATGTTTTATGATCTCAAAGAGATCTATTGGTGGAATGGCATAAAGAGGAATGTGGCTGATTTTATGGACAACCGCATGGTGTATCAATAGGTTAAGTTTGAGCACATGAGGCTTGGAGGGTTGAAGCAAGGAATTGATTTGCCCAAGTGGAAATGGGAAGTGATCAAAATAGACTTTGTTATCAGTCTTTCTCGATCTCGAAATCAATATGATTTGATTTGGGTCATCGTGGATAGGATAACTAAGTCTGCCCACTTTTTGCCAGTGTGAACTACCTTCTTGTTAGAGGATTATGCAAAGCTGTATCTTTAGGAATTGTGAAGTTGCATGGGGTGCCTGTTTCAATTATTTCTGATCGTGGCACGCAGTTTACATCTCACTTTTGGTGATTTTTTCAAAAAGGGTTGGGGACTAAGGTTAGTCTGAGTACTGCTTTCCACCCGGAGACGGATGGACAAGCAGAGAGAACTATTTAGGCATTAGAGGATATGTTTCAGGCTTATGTGATTGATTATGGTGGAAATTGGGTTGAGCATCTACCTTTGGTGGAGTTTGCTTAAAACAATAGCTATCATTCTAGTATTGGTATTGCCCCTTTTGAGGCATTGTATGGTAGAAGGTGTAGGTCTCCTATTGGTTGGTTTGAGCTTGGTGAGGCTGATATATTTGGTCCCGACTTGGTTTACCAGGCAATAAAGAAGGTGAAGGTGATTCGGGAGAGGCTTAAGGCTACCCAAAGTCTCCAAAAGTCCTATGCGGATGTTAGGCGTAGAGACTTGGAGTTTGAGGTTGCGGATAAGGTTTTCCTTAAGGTATCTCCCATGAAGGGAGTAGTGCGGTTTGGTAAGATAGAGAAGCTTAGTCCCCGATATGTTTTTCCTTATAAGGTTTTACGGGGAGTTGGTAATGTTGCTTATGAGCTAAAGTTTCCTTCTAGCTTGAGCTTGGTTCATCCGGTCTTACATGTTTCCTTATTGAGAAAGTGCATTAGTGATCCCTCCTGGGTTGTTCCTTTGGAAAGATTGGGTCTCACGGATTCTCTGTCTTATGAGGAAATCCCAATTGTAAATCTTGGATAGGCAGTTTCATCGGTTACGTACCAAGGATATGGCTTTAGTTAAGGTTCTTTGGTAGAATCATAAGATGTAAAATGCTACATGGGAAGAGGGGGAGGACATGAAGTCCAAATATCCGCATTTGTTTTCTGCTCCTGGGATTCATGTAGAAGGTATGTGTCTTCAACACATCTTTATTTTCAGAGTTTGTTAAAGGAAAGATTAATATCCTTTCCTCTTTGTTTTCAAACTTTGTTATAGATCGGAAATATATTTGATAATGCAAATGACTCGTACGTGTGGTTACCCCTACCTTGTATATCATTTAGGGACGAATGTTCCTAGTGGGAGAGACTTAAACTCCCTGGTTTTATGGACCTTAGAAAATTTCCTGGAATTCGGGTCTCTGGACCTAATACGACTCATGGGTACAATTTGTATATTGGGGTACGGATGGTAAGGTCCTGTCGTATGCTGACCGGTGTTGGTTGGTGGGATGGATTTTTGTTATTGGAATGGATATGACTTAGGGATACGAGTCATATTGGTGGATACGGATCATTCAGTTGCTCAAATTAATCTTAGATGTGGTTACTTAGGTTATATATAAGTACGAGTGGATCACCATGAGCCGTAAGCTAGGGTACGAGTTGTACCCAGGACTCGTATGGTGGACAGTGTCTAAATCTTCCTTGGGTTTAATCTACCAGAGGTACAGATGAAGGGTAGGGATCGTATGCTTTGGATACGACTTGGTTCGATGAGTAGTATGTTGGACAGTGTTAGATCTAAAGGTTAAGGCTTGGATACAAGTGGAGGGTACCAATCGTATTGAAGGGTACGACTTGTGAGGGTCAGTCGTATCCCTGAGACGGGATTTTATACAACTTAAGTGAGGGTATTCTAGATATCTCTCCACTTATCCTAATAAGGTCCCATGACTTCTAACCTACTTGGGAGGTTATTTTTCCTATTATTCCATTTATTGATGTTGCGCCCAAGTGCACACACAAGTGTGCGTGACCTCACAAGTAGTAAAGTGGCCCTTTCACAAGCCAAGTATCCATCCCATAGGGACTAGTGTTAAGTAACTATCAAATTTCAGTTCAACTATTAAGATGAAATTGGTGCAAATATAACCAAAAGAGTTTTGCAGGTTATAAACTAAAAGTCAAGTAAATAGTGAGTAAAGTAAAGACTTGAGACAATCAACGGATGAAAGACAAGGGTTAAGGCACTTCGAACAATCATACTACGCTATTGAACTTCATTCGTTAGGTTGCTTAGCTTGGTTATTGATTCGTAGGGTTTATCCCATGATCATGGTTTTCCGACCACTAATCATCTACCTAACTTGAATATTAAAACTACATCGTTGAGAAGGGATGTAATCATACAATTAAGTTGTTAGAGCTATCATCCTAAATGTGAACCAAGAAAGGCTTCTAGTTATATCCCTATCCTAGATGCTAATTCAAATTCCTTATTTTATAAAAGAATAAGAACCTTACTCTATTCATCCACACGTTCTATCTTCCTATTCCCCCTCCCGAGATCACAAGGTTGATAATATATATATTATAAGGGTTGAGAATCCTCAAAATAGTTAAAACAAGAATGAACAAATAACCAAATATGATAAGCAATCCAAACAAACTTAATTCAAAGTGAAAGTAACACGTTCTTGGACTTAACCCCGGAAAGGGGGTGTTTAGCCACTAATCGACATAACCATAATCCAATTACTTGAATACATGATTTAATCTATTAAAAATCTAAAAAAAAAGAATAATAAAACCTAATTTTCGTGTGCAGCAGCCTCCTCAAGCTCCCAAAGACGTCCAAAAGTTTCCAAAATATGTTACAAAGTGTTCTATTTATAGGTGAGGACTTAAGCCGTGTGTGAGATAAGTTACGTGTCGAGTTGGTGGCTGACCATGGAAAAATACAAGCAACAAATTTTTTATTACCATGGATATAGCATCATAGGGAGTTTGTTAGTCCACCGGGAGAGGTGTGCGATACGGCCAATTCGCGTAGGCTCGCTGGAAATTGCCTTTGACGCCAACACTAAGTCTTTTGTATTGTCTTCCATCCCACACATTTTGGTATTGTTTTCATTTGGTTAATAGATTGTATTTGATAAATATATCACAATAATCAACTCAAAAATCATCCTACATTATCATACAGTACAGATTACAGATCAAAACAACACAATATCAGGAACAATGAACTAGAAACATGAGCTAAGACTAGGCTTGCCCATGTTAATCTTTACTTTGTGTTTTGACTCTTGACTTGATTAAAGTGAACTTTGAACATTATAAAAAAGTTTATCCATAAATAATTACACAGTAGAAACCTTAGGAACTCAATTAACACATTGGAATCCATCTTGATAGACTAGAACAACACCTAGCTCAAGCTAGTAAAACAAGTTTTCTCGTCTAGACTCTAAATGATCTATTAAAACCCAAACTTGATTGAAAACCCCTTTGAACATTGCATACACATACTTGGAAACTTGTAAGCTTATTTATATAATTATTAACACATAAAGCTCATGAATTGTCCTCAAAACAAGGCTTAATAAGCTAGGATAGCAACACTAAAGTGCATAAATACACCCAACATCACCATCCCACACTTAAAGCCTTGTTCATCCTCGAACAACCCTTTAATATAAGCATAATAAGTTTAGGAGACTCTAAACTTCTAATACATGCAAGAAACTCAAGCTAGTACTACAATGACTACATAGAATTCAAGTTTTACATTAGGCATGTTATGTACACAATTGAAAGCCCAAGAACACTACCCCAAAACAATCTAGCCTCAAGAATTTACTCACCAAGTTGATAAACTCATGCATATTTTTCAATTAAATACATCATACAATTCACCCAACTATCATTAAACATATGTCATCACAACTAGAGAGTTACTCAAAATTACTCAAATAAATGCAATTTATAACACAATGGGTACAAGAATCAATTTATGCTCACTTCGCAAGGAATTCACAAGTTACACATAATGAACCATAGACTTGCCTTAGTGTAGTACTCTACTAATATCAGAATGTTAAGCTTTAGGATCAAATGGGTCTTTAATGGTTGTAAAGTAGGATGAGGGACAGGTAGGAACTATTCTGGCCAGTAATAGTGGCTATCTTCCCTAAGCGCTTTAATACATCATATTATACAATTAAGATCCATCTTTAACAACCAACTCTCACCTCTACGACCTTCACACACCTTTTGTTTCACCCTATCTCATTAAGCTCATTCACTTACAATATGGAGAAAGTGTTTTCTACTAATTCATGATTCAATTTTTTAGCACAAATTTTCTTTTCACTCCCAACCACAACACATCAAATTTTCACACCAATAATCACTACTTTGGGACTTCACTTTCACCTTTTCTCCTCTTATCTTTTTCCATACTCCTTACTCAATTAATTTTACACTAAAGCACTTAGGAGCATTAAATCAAATTAAGGTCCATTAAAGAAGGGATTAGGCTACATCTAAGGCTGCCAAAGAAAAATCTAAAGGCTCAATAGGGCAAACTAGGATTGTGCACAAGGGTAGTGAAAAGAAGGTATTCACATGGCTATCAAAGAAATGCCTATATCATCTCCTAAACCCGTACTCTTTATTTCACTTTGCATACACTCCAGGCATGTTCTGGACATCATATGTAAAAAGGAATACACAACAACCTCGCATCATATGTGGCACATGCTCAACTCAAGTGGGATCATCATAGACTCTTGACCAAACAATCACATGAATTCAATATTAATCCAACAAGTACAAGAGTCATAATCATGAGCCTATGAGTCCAAAGCTAGTAATTTACACAATCAACATGTTCTTACCATCAAAAAACTTGCATCATGTAATCAACTATAGAACCAATAAGAACATCTCACACAAAAAATAAATAAATTTAAAACTACTCCTAAAAATGGGAATTTCCCCACCCCACACTTAAAATTCTACTTTGTCCCCAAAGTATACTTTAAAAGGTAGAGATAAAAATACTCCCTGAGGCCTTTAGGCCTAGATAGTAGTATCTTTATCAATCAAGAGAGTTCAGGGACCCCACACTTAGTCTTCGCCATGCTCCTTAGCTCAGGTTCTCTGGTACTTAGACTTTCCATCAATCTGTGACACAATAAAAACACAAACTAGTGAAGTAAAAACTAAAATACTAAAAATAAAACCTACCTTAACTTGGGTTGCCTCCTAAGAAGCGCCTGATTTAGTGTAAAAGCATGACCCAATATCTGACTCAACCATTTTCCTTTATCATATTTCTCACACTAGGACGCCATCTTCTTATTCATTTCTGACCTTATGAGAACTCTCAAGGTCAATAGCTTTCTCTACAACCACTTTCTTAGGCTCATTAATTTGCATTATGTCAGGCTGAGGTATCAGTGGTCTGGGCTGATCAATGAGAAAGTCCAAAGAGGTCTTTTGTGGAATAGACTTCACCACCCCATACTTATCCCCTTAAATCATTATAATCATGCATAAATCCTTGTAGCAGAAAAGTGTCTTGAGCTTTTTGTACACTTTGAAAACCATCTCTTCATCATCCAAACTTATTATGAGTGTGCCCTTTCTCACATCAATCAACACTCCTCCCACCTCTAAAAATAGATGTTTAAAGATGATTGGTACTTTTTTGTTTGCCTGAAAATCTAAAACAATAAAGTCAATAGGAATAATAAACTTACCAACCTTGATGAGAACATCCTCTATGATTCCTTCGGGAAGGGCTAGGGTCCGGTCTGCAAAATAGAGTATCACAAAGATGGATCTTGAATTCCCCAGGCCTAAGGTGTTGAACAAGGAGAGGGGCATCAAATTAACACTTGCCCCCAAATCACTCAGTGCATAGATCACCTCACTGCTTTTAATTTAAATGGGGAGAGTTAAAATCCTAAGGTCTTTGAGTTTTTGTGCCATCTTATGCATCACTACAGAACTAAACTCCTCAGTGAGTGCAACTATAACAATATCCTGCAGCTTAAATTTATTAATGACCGCATTCTTCAAGTACTTAGCATACTTGGACATTCCCTACAAAACATCTAAAAGAGGTAAGTTAATGTACAACTCTCTGAACGTTTCAAAAAACTTCTTAAAGCTTGCATCCTCTTTTGCCTTTATATGCTTCTGTGAAAAAGGTAGTGGTGGGATATTTTTCACCTCTTCAGCAACTTTTTTTTTTTAGTACTCAGACTTTCTCAAATTTTCAGTGACTTGGTCAGATACCAGTGGGGGAATCTCTTCTGTATTTACCTCCTTCGTTTTCTTTGGAGGTCCTTTATTAAGCTCTTTACCATTCCTTAAAGTGATTGTCATTACTTGTTCGGGATTTTCAGTATCACTTGGCAAACCACCTTGAGGCCTGGTATTCAGTACTTTCGCAAACTGACCAATTTGTAACTCCAAGCTGTAGCTGCTTGCTGGCTCTTTATATTTGTTGCCAATTGTGCTTGAGTAGCCATAATTTGTTTCAGCATTTTATCCATGTTGTTGTTCTGGGTTGTGGCCTAATTATTCTGAACTTGTTATTGCTGAAACTGTTGTTGTTGATTACTCTATACTAGATTTAGTGGCTGAGTCTACCACTTTTGATTGTAGGCGTTCCTACAATTTTGACTTCAAAACTTGCCCACAAACATATGGACTCGAGATTTGCAGCACACATAGCTGTTGAATACCCACTGTTACCACAAACCTCACACAAACCTGCAGTCTGTTGAATTGCATTAACTGTGGCTGCAGGTTGTGTAACACCAACTCCATGTTACTTATCTAATTTTGCAGTGTAGAAATATGGGCGGATATAGCAGTAAATTGATCTACTCCAACACACCTGCAACCTTCTTTGTAGCATTTCTTGCGTTTGAATGCCACTCAGGATTCCCTTGTGCAATCTAGTTCAATAAAGTATAAAGCTCATCATATGTTAACTCCAAAGCTTGACCACTACCATCTGAATCTAGCAAAATTTTTGTCTTATGGTTAAGTTCCTCAACAAAAGTGTGAGCTAATACCTTATTGGACTGCTGATGATGTAAATAATCCCGAAGAAGTGCTTTGAACTACTCCCAAGCATGATATAAATTCTCATCTAGCTTCTTTTTTAAGCACACAATCTTACTGTGCAGTCTTGCAGTCTTACCGGATGGAAAGAATCAGATGAGAAATTTCCAAGCTAAGTTATCCCAGGTTGTGATTAAATTTGCTGGCTCAGCGTTCAACAAGTTTTTTCCTTCCCACAATAATGAAAAGGAGAATAATGTCAGCCTTACATAGTCAGTTAACACGCCCATCAGGATGAATGTGTCACTGATATCCAAAAAGTTATGTAGATGGACTTGTGGATCTTTATGTGAAAGACCGATAAACTATCCACTGCTGATCAAAAGCTACACCATATTTTGTTTCAACTCAAAGTTACCTTCAACAGTTGGTTTCTAAAAAAGGGAGGTCAAATTTATCGGAAATAGGATTTCCAATTCACGATTGATGGTATAATTACTCAGGTTCGGTGTTTGGTTCGACCGATTCCCTATCACGTGCCATCTTACTAATTTATCAACCTGTTTTCTACAAATTCAATACCAAAGACCAAGTGTAAAGCGCCAAAGAAATCTAAAAAGTAAAACTAAAATAGAAATAGTTGCCAATTTACAAGTCCCCGGCAACGACGCCAAAAACTTATTGCTCCTAAGTGCACACGCAAGAGTACGTGGCCTTAAAAGTAGTAAAGTGGCCCTTTTACAAACCAGGTATCGATCCCACAGGGACTAGTGTTAAGCAACTATCAAATTTCAGTTCAAGTATTAAGATGAAATTAGTGAAAATGTAACCAAAAGAGTTTTACAAGTTATAAACTAAAAGTAAAGTAAACAGACCATAAAGTAAAGACTTAAGACAATCAATGGGAGAAAGCCCAGGATTAAGGCACTTCGAACAATCATACTATGCTATTGAGTATCATTCATTAAGTTGCTTATCTTGGTTATTGATTCGTAGGGTTTATCGCATGATCATGGTCTTCGAACCTTTAATCGTCTACCTAACTTGGACATTACAACTACATCATTGAGCGGGGATGTAATAATCCAATTAAATGCTTAAAGCTATAATCCTACATGTGACCAAGAAAGTCTTCTAGGTAAATCCCTATCCTATATGCTAATTTAAATTTCTTATTTTATAAAAGAATAAGAACCTTACTCTATTTATCCCCACGTTCTATCTTCCTATTCTCCCCCTCGAGATCATAAGGTAGACAATATATATATTATAAGGGTTGCGTATCCTTAAAATGGTTAAAATAAGGATGAATAAAAAACCAAATATGATAAGAAATCCAAATAAACTTAATTCAAAGCAAAAGTAACATGTTCTTGGCCTTAACCCCGGAAAGGGGGCGTTTAGCCACTAATCAACATAACCATAATTCAAATACTTAAATACATGATTAAATCTATTAAAAAGCTAAAACAAAGAATAATAAAGCCTAAGTTTTGTGTGAAGCATCCTCCTCAATCTCCCAAAGACGTCTAAAAGTCCCCACAATATGTTACAAAGTGTTCTATTTATAGTTGAGGAGTTAAAGTCGTGTGTGAGATAAGCTACGCGTCGCGTTGGTGGCTGCCCATGGAATAAGCCATGAAATGACTTTCTTATTCCAGTGGAGAGAGAAGAATAGGGCATTGGTTATTCCTCCCGGGAGAGGTGTGTGATTCAGCCAATTCGCATAGGCTCACTAGAAATTGCCTTTACACCAACATTAACATTTTTGCTTTGTCTTCCATCCCACACCTTTTGGTGTTGTGTTCCTTTGGTTTATATTTTTATTTTATCAATATGTCACCATAATTAATTAACAAAGCATGATACATCATCGTACACCACATATTACAGATTAAAACAACACAATATCAAGAACGATGAACTAGAAACACGAGCTACGCCTAGGCTTGCCCATGTTAATCTTTACTTTATTTTTTGACTCTTGACTTGATTCAAATGAAATTTGAACATTATAAAAAGTTGTTCCACATATAATTACACAATAAAAATCTTAGAAACTCAATTAACACATTAGAATCCATCGCGATAGACTAGAACAACACCTAGCTCAAGCTAGTAAAACTAGTTTTCTCATCTAGACTCTAAATGATAAATTTAAATCCAAAATTGTTTTAAAACACCCTTGAACATTGAAATCATATACTTGGACACTTAGATGCTTATTTATATCGTTGTTAACACATAATGCACACGAATTATCCTCAAAATAAGGCTAAATAAGCTAGGATAGCAACACTAAAGTGCATAAATGCACCCAAAATCAATTAAAACTTAGAAACTCTTCTAATCACTCTATAATTATCTCAAAATATTTTGGGAAAGGGAATCTAGGGTTTCAACTAGAGGATTGATTTAGGGCTTGTCTTGGTAATTTCTTTCTGTCATCATCTTGGTTTAAGGCATGTACTCTTCCCTCATTATTAATTCTAACTAGAAGTATGGTTTTTATAAATGTTTTCATGACTACGTTGATTGTATGATTTTGATTTTCAAATATGAATTGGGGGTTTTGATATTAAATGGTTGGTTATGGTTTTTCAGGATTTTAATTATGCTTTGTGTGCATTAATGATGGTTTCAAAAAATTAGATTACATGAGAATGGGTTAATGGTAATTGGAATTGGTTTTGATATATTATGCCCCTAATATGTTTGAAAAAATACCTATAATAATGTTTTCATTGCATTGAGTACTTTTAATAGAACTTTTACTTGTTTTAAAACATGGTAAAGGAATTATGCTTGGTTTAAATGGCTTGGAAAGGTAAATGGCTAAATGGGTATGATTATGGGGTACATGGAATCCCCCAAGTGATTTGATATGGTAAATGGAAGGGCACTTGGAAGTCCCCTTAAACCTATCTATGATTGGATATGGATAGAACTTGCAAGTATGGCCGGTATGACGATACCACCGCTAAATGGCCTTGGTTAATAAATGGTAAATGGATTGATTGATTTCTTGGTAATGGTTTTAATTGGTCAATAATGATGGTATGTGTTGCAAAGTCGTGGAAGATGAAGGTCCGGAGGACCAAAACTAGAAACTTATATTTGTCGATGTGAGGTTGTCTTGGTGACCGTGTGCATACTGTCCTACTATATTTGGGGGATGTACTAGACATCCCAGGTTTTCTTCCCTGGTCGTGCGGCTTTATGCACTAAGGCCCATTCAGTAGAGGGAGCTGAACCCATATAACCCATGAATGGTTTAGGATGGCAAAGCTATACAGTCCTGGTAAAGGTTTTAAAGGCATACTAAACTCGGTCCCCTTTTTTGGTATGGTTATATATATATATATATGTATGTATGTATCATTGTGTGCATATGGATGGTTTTACTTGTTTTTATAAATGATATTATTTTATTCTTATCCTGAGATCATGCTAGCATTCACCCGCTAACCCATGTACTGGTGGTTGTATACACACGCTAAGCAGGAACCGACTGTTCTACTCCTCCTACATAGTAATTAACTCGGGGATCATTATTTGGACTGAAGTGGTGAGCTTTTATCCTTTTGGAAGGCTCCATTTCATGTTATGGGTATTTCTAGATACTTTATTTTATTTTGGATATTGGTCTTGGCCATGGTTGGGGGCATGTATTAATTAGATTTTATTACTCTTTTGGTTAGAGGATTTATGGTACTACTATGGGTTGAAATGGGTGGGATCGGTATTGGTGGCGGCCTTAGAATTGGAATAAACTGGAGGCCTTACATCATGGATGATATTGTTGGTTATTTCATCGTCTTTTAGTTTGGGATTAAAGGTACTATATTTCTGAATATCTTTGGTTATGACCTAGTTTATAGCCCTTTATTTGGTATTGGTTTGGTATAGTTGGATTATTGGTATGGGATGGTTGGACTCGGTTGGGTCGGTCACAATTATGATCCTATCCCAGAGTCTTCATGTGAGCTATTATAATATCTTGTTACATGCTTGAAATTCATCCAACTTAGGGTAGGCGCCTGGAGGTTGGGTTGGGTAACGGGGTAGTCTTCAATCCCGATCAGACTTGGGATGCCCATTATGATAAGGCCCCCGGTTGGGTCGCGTCAAGATCTCACATAAAGTACATTGAAGATATCAAATCATGGAAGGATATCTCGCACAAGGCAAGGAATATTCTCTCAAAGAATATCGTGCTAAATATGGAGCCACATCAAAAGTAGGACATCACTTTACAAGGCAACAAAAATCATATCAACTAAAGATCCCAATAGACAAGGTAATTGGACGCACCTCACAACAAGATCAAAGAAAAATAAAGATCTCACTACTGGACATAGACATATCTGATATGGACATGTATCTATGTGAGAAAAAAATCACACCAAGTATGGACATATTTAATATGGACATACCATAAGGTGCAAACTCTCTCAATCAAGGAATCAACTCAAATCCTTGATTAAGAAGAAATCTTTTGGGTTTCCTTATGAAGAAAAGAATCATATACAACAGAAGACTATAAGGCCAAAATGGAAGAAAGAAGACACTACATAACTTTAAAGAAAACATTAAAGTGTCTCAATCTTAGTCTCACAAGGCTTTGTAACTTTTAGTTTACAATTGTTATATAAAGAATAGGATCGAGTCAACTTTATAACATCAACTGAAGCTATGTCACAAGATCTAAAAAGAAAAATAAGTTTTCAGAACTTGTTTCTCATCATTGTACTCGAAGCAAATATTGAAAGATCTATGAAAATGTTAAAACCCAAGGGGACTGGAAGTAGCCACCACATTAGTGTTCCGAACTAGGATAAATTCTCATGTTCTTTACTTTTGAATTCAGTTATCTATTTATGTGTTTATTTTAAATCTAATTTGTTTTGTGAAGCATCCTAATATACAAGAAAGTCAACTATGAGAAGTGAGTAGTCCACTCATAGAAAATTTTAATTCACCCACCCCTCTTGAATTTCATCATATAGTCTTTTTTGTAAAGAAACTAGTTTGATGCCAAAAGTGCTCTGCCCTTAGTACGACTTGGACATAATAAGTCGTATGGAATCATTACGAGTTGTGAGGTCCCTTCATAACTAGGCAAGTATTGGGGTCCTAGACATTGTCCAGATGATGACTGGGGGAAACAAGACATGGGGTGACCCTAGGAGTCGTAAGATCACCCTAACAACTAATGGTTTATTTTACAGCCTTTTAATGAGGATATTTTAGACATTTCCCTCTTATACCAATAATAAATCATGACTTATAAACATACTTGGTACCTTATTTTTCATCCATAATATACTCTAAATATTCTTTCTTCTCTCTCAAGTCTCCCAAGTATCCATACCTAGGGTTTTCAAGAAGTAGATTAAATAAAGGTTCAAGGGTTGAATTCTCTCCATGATCTTGGGTATTTTAAGTATGTGACTTTACCCTTAACTTGTTTTTGTTAAATACATAAATGTACATGGTTAAGCTTGTGGTTTTGAATAAGGATTTTGATGTGGTTGAGGGTTTTTGATATGAATGGTCATATAATTGATTTCCTAAGGTTTACTGCACATTATTCATGCTTTACTAATGGTTTTGAAACTCTTGGGATGCATAGGTTTGGTTGATAAATATAGGGGTTATGTTCTCCCCAAATTTAATAGTTTTGACTTAAATTGTGTGCCCTCAACCTAATGGTGAAATTAATAATGATAAATGGTTTTGTCACATAAGTTTGACTTGCTTATTTGAAATAATGCATTGGCATAAAAGGTTAATGAACCATTTGATGATTTTATTAAACCTTGGGGTATGTGGATTCCCTGTGTGAATGTTTAATTGAACATGAGAGGTTATGAATTTCTCGTGTGATGGTTAATAGATTATGGCACGATTCTGAGCTTGCAAGTGGGGTTGGTATGGTAATACAAACGGGATGCCTAGATGTATAATCGATTCAATAAATTGGAAATATGTGTTAAATATTTTAATTGGGCTTAAAAGTGAGTTGTGTAGTCGAGAGGTCCTGAGGGACTAACACCGAAAACCGCACTAGCCGGCGTGGGGGTCTAAATGACTGGGAGGTTTGAGTCCCTCTATTTATTATTATTGTATTATTGGGAGATTCAAGTCCCTTTGTTATTAAATTGGCGCTCAAGTCACCTTTGATTTATGTCGGGAGGTTCGAGTCTCCCAAAAGGCATATGACATATTATTATCCTCTGATTTATTAGGCTACACGAACTAGAATCCCTCCATATGGGGTAGAGATGGGTCCATATAGCCCATGGAGGCTTTATCATGAAGGTTATACTACACAATCTAGGCTAAGGTTTTCAAAGTTTATGTTAAGCCTTGTTCCCTAATCTGGCATATGATATTATATATATATGTATTTGCATATTATTATGTGCATTTGATTTTGGACTTTTTTTGAATTTTAACCTATGGAATTATTTTATTCCCTATCCTTGAGTTACTTGCTAGTGCTCCAACTGCTAACCATCTTCGGATGTTATATCCCCAAGCGATGCAGGCACCAAAAGTTTTTGTACTTTTTCTGTGTAGTGATCAGGTGTTTGTGGATAGTTCCTGAGTTGAATTAAAGTGGTAAGTTTCCATCCATTGAAAGATTTCATTTCATGTTGGGTTCTTATGTCTTAGACATTATTTCAAACTTATTTTTGGCTATGGTTGGGGGCATGTTCTGACACTTTATTAGTATTTAATTTTGTTAAAGGCTTTGTGGGTACTGTGGACTTGGGTGTTGTGTTGGTATTTGGTACTGGTTATCATTATCGGTTGGTGGTTATTGGTATAACCTAGAATCTTTGAACTTATGTTACTTTATCTTGTTATATGTTCAGACTTCAGTCCATATTAGTATGTAATGTCTTCTGTGATTTAGGAAATAGGGGTGGTCTTTGATCCTTGGAGGACTTGATATACTCATCACGGCTAGGCCTTGGTTTAGGTCATGACAAAGTTAGTATCAGATGCTAGGTTCATGGTCAATTGGGTGTTCACAAAGCCGTGTTAAGTAAAGTCTTTTTTATAGATGTGTAACACTCCATACTTATAAGTGAGAGGCTACGATGCATTTAGGAATATTTCCCTTTCTTGTTGTCTTATTTTGGGTTATAGAGTCTAAAGTAGTGAATCTCTCTAATACCCATTTGCTCGCCTTTCAGGTCATGTCTCCAAGAAGATATGATATTTGTGGAAACTCTTCTATCCTGTCTGAGGACAATGTTGATGGAACTTATCTACCCCTAGGGTACAGACCCGATCTAGGGTCGCTGCTTCTAATTGCCCTCATGTAGTTCCACCGATCCCCACTGATCCTCTTCCTGCAGGTGAGACTCCTGCCCATTCACCTCAAGAAGATATTACCAATGCTGAGTTCTGCTAGTCTATTTATTTGTTGACCCAGTTGGTGACATATTATTTATAATAGTCGGGTCCTGCCGGTATTATTGTGAGTTCTTCTGAGGCACTAGAGTTGACTAGTATACGAGGTTAAATCCTTTGATTTTCACTAGCTCTAAGGTTGAGGAGGATTCTCAGGGGTTTATAGATAAATTGGAAAAGATATTTTAAGTGATGCATCCTACTGATATAGAGGGTATGGAGTTCGTCACTTATCAGTTGAAGGATGTGGCATATTAATGGTATGAGGAGTGGGACCAGTCTAGGGGTGATGATGCCGATTCAGCCTTGTAGGATAATTTCTCTAGTGCTTTTCTTTATCGTTTCTTTCCTTAGGAGTTAAGGGAGGAAAAAATAGAGAAGTTTGTAAACTTGAAGTAAGATAAGATGACGGTAAAGGAGTATGCTCTGAAGTTCCATCATTTGTCATGAAATGCTCCTGAGTTAGTGTCTAGTGTAAGGGCTATGATGAGGAAATTTTCTTCTGGGTTGTCCCATGCTAGAAAGCAAGGTTGCCTTGCTAAACAAGGATATGGACATCTCTAGGCTTGCAGTATATATGCAATAATTTAAAGAGGAAAAGAAAAAGCAAGCTGAGATGGGGGGAAAAGACAAAGTAAGAAGTTTAGACATTCAGATTAAGGTGGAGGCTAGCATCAGAGTGGTAGAGATAGAGGTAAATGGTCTAGTAAAAGAGTTGGGGGTCCTAACTCCTATTTGACGGCTAATGCTCCCTACCCAAAGTCGTTCGGTGATAGCTTTTTTTAGAATAGTGATGGTTTTAGAGCACAGGGAGCCCAGTCTCAGGCCCATGGGGCCCAGTCAGCTCCATCATATCCTCTCTGCAGATTCTGTGGTTAGTTGCACTGTGGTGTTTGTGAAAAAAGAAGGAACAAGTGCTTTAAATATGGTCATATTAGTCACATGCATAGGGATTTTCCTTCTAGGGAAAATAAGATCCTTGATGCTACTTTGTCAACTCTGACAACAAAGGGTGCTACTTCTGCTTCTGGCTCCGACATTGGTCAAAATCATCTGTACGCTCTTGCCACTTGCCAGAATTTTGAGGAGTCCCCCGATGTTATTACTGATATGTTCTAACTCTTCTTTGATGATGTATATTGTCTATTTGATCACGGGTCTACCCTTTTTATGTGATACCTTATATGGTTATTTATTTTAGTTTTAATCCTGATGTATTATGGATCCCTTCTCTGTATCCACCCTAATAGGTGACTCTATTATAGCTAGGAAGATCTATAGGTGTTGTGTGGTATCTATTAGTGATAGGAAAACTCTGGTAGACTTGATAGAGTTGGAAATGGTTGATTTTAATATTATTTGGGGATGAATTGGTTGCATTCGTGTTGTGTGTCTCTTGACTATCAGACCCGAAGGGCCAATTTTCACCTCCCTAATAAGCCGGTGATTGAGTGGGAAGGCAGTTTACTAGTGCCTAAGGAAAGGTTTATTTCGTATCTTAGAGCCCAAAAATTGATTTCCAAGAGGTGCCTCTACCATCTAGTGCATGCTAAGGATTCTATATCTGAAAATCCTTCTTTGTAGTTTGTCCCTGTGGTCTGTGAAATTCTCGAATTATTTTCTGATGATCTTTTAGGTATTCCTTCTGATAAGAAAATTGATTCTGGGATTGATCTCTTTTTGGACACTCATCCTTCTCTATCCCTCTCTAGAGAATGGCTCCAGCTGAGTTGAAGGAGCTTAAGGGGCAGTTAAAAGATCTTCTTGACAAGGGTTTTATCCATCCTAGTATGTCTCCGTAGGGTGCAACTATATTTTTTGTGTGTAAGAAAGATGGTTCCCTTTGGATGTGTATTGATTACCGCCAATTAAATAAGGTAATGGTGAAGAATGAGTATCTTATTCCTAGGGTCGATGATCTGTTTGACCACCTTCAGGGTGCTAAGTATTTCTCTAAGATTGATCTTCACTCTGGGTATCATCATTTTTAGGGAAGTGGACATCCCTAAGAATGCTTTTTGTACACCTTATGGTCATTTTGAGTTCTTGGTCATGCCCTTTGGTTTGACTAATTCCCAATGGTATTTATGAAACTCATGAATTGGGTATTCCATCAATTTTTGGATTTGTTTGTTATTATGTTTATTTATGATATTTTGGTTTATTAAAAAAGTAAGGTGGATCATGCTGATCACCTCTGTATTGTGTTATAGACCCTAAAGTATCAATGTTTGTATGCTAAATTTTTGAAGTGTTAATTTTGGTTGAACGTTGTTACTTTTCTAGGTCATGTTATTTCTAGTGAAGGGATCATGGTGAATCCACAGAAAGTTGTGGTGGTTAAGAAGTGTCCTAGACCCGCGATTCTAACTGTATTCAGAGCTTCTTGGATTTAGCCAAAGCTTCCACAAACCTTCTAGTTGATTGCGGCTTCGTTGACTAGGTTGACTCAAAAAAAAATAAAGTTTTTGCGGTCGGATGCTTGTGAGGGTAGTTTTGAGAAGTTGAAGGATAAGTGGACTTCGACCCCAATTTTGACTTTCCCCGAGGGTGTGGCATGGTAAAGTTGTGGCCTATGCCTCTAGGCAGTTGAAAGTTCATGAGAAGAATTACCTAACTCATGATTTAAAATTGTTAGTTGTGGCTTTTGCATTAAAGATCTGGCGTTACTACCTATATGGGGTTCATGCTTATATCTATTCTGATCATAAGGGCCTAAAATATATGTTCACCCAAAAGGAGTTGAATCTCTAGCAAAGAAGATGGCTTGACTTGCTCAAGGACTATGATATGAGTCTTCACTATCATCCAGGTAAAGCTAACGTGGTTGTTGATGCTCTTAGCAGGTTGTCCAGGGGGAGCTTATCTCATGTAGATGAGAAAAAGTAAGGTTTGGTTAAGGAGATTCACAGTTTGGCTAATCTTGGAGTTCATTTGTTGGATTACGAAGATGGTGGTGCGATTATTTAAGAGGTGGCGAAGCCATCTCTCGACGCTGAAGTGAAGGAGAAATAATTTTAGACCCTATTTTGATGTAGATCAGGGATGATATGGGTCGTCAGAAGGTGATGGCTTTTGAGATTGGTGGTGATGGTATCTTAAGGTACCAAGAAAGGTTGTGTATTCCCGATATTGATGGGCTACGAGGAAAGATTTTATCCTAAGCTCATGACTCGCGTTATACAATTCATCCTGGTTTGACAAAAATGTATCATGATCTTAAGAAGATTTATAGGTGGAATAATATTATAACGCCCCGAGAGTACACCCTGGGCATCACATGGTACTTACATTCCCGAGGGACCACAAGCTAACCCATGAGCTGGTACATGTTGTGAGCACTGGATAATAATATCATAATTGCAGAAAAATGACTGATATTGCCATAAGGTTTTAATAACTGAATTCAAAACTAAAATATAAGTCTATAGAAATAACTGACTGAATCTGATAAAATATTGATAAACTTGATAACTAACTGAAATGTTTGAATACTAAAGAACTGACTCAAATGTCTGATAAACCTCTAAAACTGAATGACTATGAGTTGATAGGACAGGCCCAACTAACTCCAACTAACTACTAAACTGAGATATGAAATAAAGTAAGCCTGTCCTCAAAGTACGAGAACTTACCACTGCTACTGCTGAGGATCTGATATGTCTAATCACGAGTTGGGAACTAAGCATCAGAACCTATGATATGATACATCATAGCGCAAAAGAAAAGGTATGTGATCAGTACTTTGAATGTACTGGTATGCTAAATGAGGTAGGCTGATATGCATAGTTTTATGAACAAAATTAATAACTAACTAAATATGCATGTACAGTATGGAGTACTGAATAGAGAGCATGAAATCTGTAGGTACTGAGAATATGTGGAAATTTGTAAATACTGAAGATACATGAAAATCTGTAGATACTGAGGATGCATAACCAAGCATAAAACATGAACTAAGTAAAATCTGTAAACAAAAATACTAAAATAACTGAAATCTATATGCTTTGGTCAAATAACACCATGACTGAATAACTGAACTAGAACTGTAACTAAGACTGTATCCGAGTCTGTATCTGAGACTGTGGGAGGTATCATCTAATCGACATTCCCCAGTTTTAGCTAATCGAGTTCCAACCTATAACCCCAGTTGGAAGGGTGTTAATACCATGCCACGGGTATTAACACTAGTTGTGTGGATCCACTAAACTGATATAATGTCCAAAGGACTAAGGGAGTCAAGCCTGAACTGACGGGTGACCCCTGTGAGATAATCAAGCCTAATCTAATAGGTGACTTTTCATATCCTACGCTGGCTACATAGTTCTGGAGTATAGGGACTGCTACTAACGACTCTGTCTATCTGATGGGGAAACCTCCATCCCTACACTTGCTCGGTGCTAAATCCTACTCTCAACTGAAAGACACTGAAATACTAAATTGTTCTAAGTTTAATTGACTGATATCTGACTATTCTGATAATGCTCATAGTATGTTCTGAAGACTATTCTATAATGTATTAAGACTAGACTACATAAACAGCTATGGTTTTCGAGTATTGAATACCCCCAGGACTCAAAACAACAATGGTAAAATGACACTAAAGCTTAGGGGACAAAACATGAAGGCTTTTATTAAATCAATCACTCTTGTAGGAATTTTATCAAACACTTGTAGTTCATGGTTTAAAACAATCATAGGAATGCCATGGAACTTATAGAAATAGAATGAATTTGACATAAGAGTATTAAATTATGGTTTAATTCAATAGATAATAATATTAAAACATGGAGGATTGAATAACAACAATAATTTCATTGAATCACGGTATAAAATCAATAGTACATGGAGATTCATGGGTGAAATCATAATTTAAAATCAAATAAATTGAAAAGATCAAAACTATGAAATTTTAATATGTTACTTGGACTCCATGGATGAACAAAATCCATGGATGAACATCTAACATACCTTAATTGGTGGATTTCTTGAAGTTCTTGGAGAATTCTTGAGGATTAGCCTTGAATTTGAGAGCTAAGATTCTTGATTGGGAGAGAATCTTATTTGATTTGGTGGAAAAGTTATTAAAATAATGAAATAATAGGTTAATTAGGGTGAATTTCATGTTAAAGGTTGACTAGGGTGAGCGGAAAAAGACTTTAATGCCCTCAAATTTAAAACTCGAAATTACTGAAAAATTCCTGATTTTGTGGGCTAGCGCGACTCAACACTATCATGCCTTGTCATTGGAATTGGATAATTGGGAAAATGCACGGTGGCGCGATGCGGTGTAATCACATTGCCATTTTATTTGCGACCTGGAATCTCACTGCGACGCAGTGGTATCTCATGGGATCATTGGAAATTGATAATTCTGAACTGAGCCTATGGCGCGACGCGCCAACATCGCGGTCCCTCACTGAAATTTGCCAAATGAGAGATTGGCCTATTATGCAACGCGCTAAGGGTTAAAATGACAGGGTTTAACTACTGAAATTTAAAATCGTCATAACCTCTTACCTGATTATCGGATTTGGACAAATTTTATATCGTTGGAAAGCTAATTTAATTTCTTACACAATGGTTGGCTCTAAACTGAAAAATAATGAGTATTTAGAAAATTTTATATATGAATACTCATGTATTCAGACTTATATTATGCTAGAAAAATATAGAGTATTACAAATATAAAGCGAGATGTGGCCAATTTTATGGCTAAGTGCATGGTATATCAATAAGTGAAGGTGGAGCACTTGAGGCCTAGTGGGTTGACTCAAGAGATTGAGTTACTGGTGTGGAAATGGTAAATAATTAATATGAATTTCATTACCGGTCTTTCACAGTCTCATAATCAATTTAATTTTATTTGGGTCATCGTGGACATGATAAATAAGTCCACTCATTTCTTGTCTGTGGGAACTAATTATTCTGCTGAGGATTATGTGAAGTTGTATATCCAAGAGATCGTGAAGTTGCATAGTGCTCTAGTTTCTTCCATTTCTGATCGTGGTGCCCAGTTCTCATCTCACTTTTGGAGGTCGTTCCAGCAAGGTTTGGGGACTAAGATAACCTTTTTGAGGCATTGTATGGTAGGAGGTGTCGTTCTTCTATTGGGTGGTTAGAAGTTAGTAAGGCTGTATTATTTGATCCTGATTTGGTTTACCAAGCTACGGAGAAGGCGAAGGTGATTCGAGATAGGCCTAAGACTGCCCAAAGTTGCCAAATGTCCTACGAGGATATGAGGTAAAGGGAGTTTAAATTTGATGTTGGTGATTGGGTGTTCTTAAAGGTGTCTCCCAAGAATGGAGTGATACAATTTGGAAAGAACGGAAAACTCAGTCCCCCATTATGTCGGTCCATATTTAGTTTTGAGGAGGCTTGTTAATGTTGCATATAAGTTGGATTTGCCCTCTAGTTTGGATTACATCTACCTGGTGTTTCATATTTTGATGTTGAAAAGGTGTGTGGGTGATTCTTCGTTTGTAAAAGGTGGGTATTTCAAATTCCTTATCTTATGAGAAAGTACTCATTGAGATTTTGGATTGGCAAGTCCGTCGGTTGTGGAGTAAGGATGTGTCTTCAAAAAAGGTTCTTTGGAGGAACCAAAAGGTTGAGGAAGCTACTTGGGACGCTGGGGAGGACATAAAGTCCAAGTATCAGTTCTTGTTCCCCACTTTCGATAATTATGCTTGAGGTATGTGTATTCCTTAATATCTATATTTTCTATCTTTGTTAAAGGCAAGTATGGAAGTGTTTCTATGTCAAATCGTGCTAACATATGCCTTGACCCATCATTCGAGGATGGATGATCCTAATGAGGGGAGAATGTAACACCTCGGATTTTTGGTCCTTGAAAATTTTTGAAATTTTATCCTCACTGCCCAAGCTACAACTCACCTTATGAGTCGTAGAGTATCTTGACGAGTCATATGACCCTAGTCGTAAGGTGTCTAGTGAATGGTGCCTGAGTCATTGTCCTGAATACAACTTGAGGCCCCAAGTTGTAAAGACTCATGACGAGTCGTTATGTCCACTCGTAGTGTAACCAATATATTACCCCAAGTTTTTTTATGTGACTATGACTACCATGTTACAGGTTGTAAGGATTCTAACGACTCATATAGTCCTTTTCGTAAGGAAACTAGTGTGATGCCCAAAGTATTCTTCCTTGAGTACGACTAGGATGTAACGAGTAGTATGGACTCATTACGAGTTGTAAGGTCCCTCTATAACCAGACCAATGTTAGGGGTCCTAGATACTGTCTAGACTATAACTGAGGGAAACAAGTCGTAGGGTAACCCTACGAGTTGTAAGGTCACCCGTAATGACTGATGGTTTATCTTTCATCCTTTTAATGAGGATATTTTAGACATGTTTCTCTTATCCCAATAATAACCCATAACTTATAAACATACTTGGGACCCTATTTTTCATCCATAAAACAATCCAAATATTTTTTCTTCTCTCTCAATTCTCTCAAGCATCCATACAAGGTTTCCAAAAGGTGGGTCAAGTAGAACTTCAAGGGTTGAATTCTCTCTATGATCTTGGGTATTTCAAGCATGTGACTTTACCCTTAACTTATTTTTGGTAAATTCATGAATGTACATGGTTAATATTGTGGATTTGAATAAGGGTTTTGATGTAGTTGAGGTCTTTTGATATGAATGGTCATATAATTGATTTCTTACAATTTATTATGCATTATTCATTCTTTATTAATGATTTTGAAACTCCTGGGGTACATGGGTTTGGTTGATATATATAGGGGTTATGTTCTCTCCAAATTTAATGGTTTTGTCGTGACTTATGGCTTTGAAAATTGTGTGCCCTCAACCTAATGATGAAATTGATAATGATAAATGATTTTGTCACATGATTTTGACTTGCTCATTTGAACTAATGCATTGGCATAAAGTTTAATGAACCATGGTATGCTTTTATTGAACCTTGGGGTATGTGGATTCCCCGTATGAATGTTTAATTGAACTCGAGGGGTTATGAAATTCTTGTGTGATTGTTAATGGATTGTGGAATAATCTTGAGCTTGCAAGTAGGGTTGGTATGACGATACCAATGGGATGCATAGATGTATAATTATTTTAATAAATTGGGAATGTGTATTAAATATTAATTGGGCTTAAAATCGGGTTGTGTATCTGGGCCATGAAACTAGAGGTCCTGAGAGACCAACACCGAAAACCGCACTAGCCGGTATGGGGGTCTAATTGATCGAAAGATTTGAGTCCCCCTATTTATTATCATTATTATATGATTGGGAGGTTTGAGTCCCCCATGTTATATAAATTAGTGCTTAAGTCATCTTTGATTTATGCTGGGAGGTTCGAGTCCCCCATAAGGCATATGATATATGATTATCCACTGGTTCGTGCGGCTACACGTATTGAGGCCCCTCCAGATGGGGGAGAGCTGGGCCCATATATCTCGTGGGTGCCTTTATCATGATGGTTATGCTATACAATCCAGGGCAAGGTTTTCAAAGTTTATGTTAAGCCTTGTTCCCTACCCTGGCATGTGATATTATGTATACATGCATTTGCATATGATTATGTGCATTGGATTTTTGAATGGTTTCGAATTGTTACCCATGATATTATTTTATCCCCTATCATTGAGTTACATGTTAGAGCTCCAATCGCTAACCGTCTCCGGATGTTGTAGCCCTACGCGATGCAAGCGCCAAAACTTCTTCTACTTTTTCTGTGCAGTGATCAAGTGTTCGTGGATAGTTCATAAGTTGAATTGAAGTGGTGAGCTTCCATCCTTCAGAAGACTTCATTTCATGTTTTAGGTTCTTATGTCCTAGACATTATTTCAGATTTATTTTTAACTATAGTCGGGGGCATGTCCCAACACTTTATTGGTATTCGATTTTGCTAGAGGCTTTGTAGGTACTGTTGACTTGAGTGTTGTGTTGTTAGTTGGTATTGGTTATCAGTATCGGTTGGTAGTTATTGATATAACCTAGAATCTTTTAACTTATGTTACTCTATCTTATTATATGTTCGGACTTCAATTCATATTAGTGTGTGATGTATTCTGTGATTTAGGAAATGGGGGGTGATCTTCGGTCCTCGGCGAACTTGAGATATCCGTCACTGTCAAACCCTGGTTCTAATCGTGATAAAATAGAGGCTGACTTTTTGAGAAAACAGTAGCTTATTCCATAAAAGAAATTCTTTTTCAATCCAAAACAACTTGCCCATACAAGTTTGATTCCCAGTGTTAGTCATGAAATAGTAGAAAGCTGTAGACCCGGAAGCCAAGGCAGAAAACAAACTTTATGAAAGCTTCAATAAGTAAGTAACTTTCTGAATTTTCATTTGCTAATTTATGTTATCCAGATTCCATGTAAGTTGTTGATTCTGGTTAATTGTTGTTTCTGTTGCGCATGTTCTAACAATCAATTCTATAATGTTTGAGGTTTTACTTAATGGGTTGATAACCCGATAGTGAATTAATAAATTATAGTTATACCCCTTTGTACCTTTACTTCTCATTATTTCAAATTTTAGTTATTTTACCACGCTTCCTTATGAGCAAGTTGCGAGCTATCAACTCATATATATGGTTCATTTGATTTTTACTTATGTTTGAGTGATTTTCATTTTAAAAAATATGTGATATCTTAACGGTTAAATCAGTAATATAACCGATAAGTTAGTGATAGATAATTGATAAACGATATTTTAATGATTCTATGACGATTTAGCATGTCTATAAATTGCTAACCAATTAACTTCAAAATTGAACCAAATCAACTTATGCACATCCTAGGAAGAAGTACCACATTTATTGAATCCTTTTCTTAATTAAATTAATAGAAAATGTGTGCAAAGAAGATATATAAACAAATAACCAAAATACAGGTTCATTTCTTAGACAAGGGTGTACATCGGTCAGTTCCATTTGATTATGCGCATTATTGATTAGGTTTATCAATTTTTGATTTGTAAATACGTTAAACTGATAACAAAGCCAATAAGATATTTACTATCAGTTTTTCATTTATTATTTTTATTCTTAATGATTTGATTTTCAGTTTAACCAATAAGAAAATATTCCTCTTTTCTTATTTGTATATGTTCGTCTATACCATTATTTTAAAAGGTAGTTGGGGCTTGTCTTGGGGCAAGGCATTGTCAAAAATACTCAGAGGCATTGTGGAAAGACGAAAGTACAGAAAGACAAACACCCCAAAATTTGAGGCATTCGTCTAAGTATTGGGGTGTTCGCCTAAGTGTGAGGCGCAAATTAGTCGTAAGCCTAAAAAATTTACAATGTAAAATGATTTTTTCTTATTAAATCTTTAATTTAAACTTAACAATAAAATATATGATCGGTAAATACTTAAATACTCCAATCAAAAATAAAAGAAAACTTAAAGTCACACTTTCAAACATATTTGTCGGTGGGTGTCGACTACACTGCTACTCAAGAAGGTACTGGGTGTACTTTCTTCTTCCTAGTTCTTTCTTTTCGTTTAGTTCTTTTCAAGTCACATAGTGACTAGCTTTTAAGTTTTTTTTTTTATTTTCTCTCTTTTAAAATACAATATATGATATATGAGTGCGTAAATATATTGATTGAGTTATGAGAAGGTGAAGGTCGATTAATCGTGTACTTCTTTTTATACAATTTTTTATTTTTTAGGACATCTAATAGTTTATCATATGAAAGTTGACTTTATTTACTAGTTGTATTATGTGGCTTTGGTTAGATTTTTTTTATTAAAGCAGTTTTAGATACATATTTCACTTTTTTTATATAATTTTGATATAATTTACTTTTTTGGTGATTTATCTCTTTCAAACAATATTTATTTTTAATTATATTTATTTATAAAATATTAAAAATTAAATGATTTGTGGGGCTTACACCTCGGGGCTTACCAGGTAAAACGCCTTGTCTTATGCCCCCACCTTTAAAAACACTGGTCTATACACTACCTTCATGCATAAAAACCTACATAATTAAAAGTATCTAAAATTCACCTACATTATTACTAAAATAAATTTATTTTCTTTTTGGTTAAGTAGTGAACTAGAATGCAATAGCATTCGATAATAATCTTTCAAAAAAGAAAATTCAAGCCAACGATTTTAGAAAGAAAATAAAAACATTAAGACAACAACTATAAAATGCAAAAAATAATAAAGTATGCATTTAAAATATAAAGCCATCATTATAACTAGAGATAAAAATATAATTTTAATATAATCTTATTAGGTTATCGATTAACTAAAATCTTAAAATCAAAAATCAAACCGATAGCCTAATAAAAAATTTTTACAAAATTGTAGCGTTAATTCAGTTACCTAATACTAATAAATCAATAACTTTTTTTTTATTCGATTTATCGGTTATTCAATTTTTATACACCCCTACCTTGGGATAAATTGAGTGAATTTCCTAAATAGTCACCCAAGTTTAGGAAATTTTCTTCAAATATCACTTATGTTTCATTTAGGACCACAATATCACTCAGTTATCACTCTTTTCCTCAAAAAATACTAAGTACCTCAAAAGCCTTCTTCTCTCTTAGTTGGCATGTCATGTCATTAAGACCTTTTTTTTAAAAACTACTAAAATTATTTAACTCATCAAACTCATTTAATCAAAATATAACTATATTTTTTTTTTTTGAAAAAATGCATTAGTTTATTAAAAAGAAATTTTTATATTTAAAAAAACTTTATCAGTACTAAAACTTGAAGTATATTTTTTCAAGGGTTATTTTTCTAAATGGTCACTCATATTTGTTTAGTTGCCTATAAAAATTACTTTTGTTTTTCTAAAGATAATAATATGACTCAACTGTCAATATTATTCTAAAAAGAAAACTAAATATCTCATATGTCTCTTTCTCTTCTAATTGGCATGTCATGTCATTAAATTATTTTTTTAATAGGCAATATACATAGATAGACCCCTAAATTTTTTTATTTTTTTCGTAGTGACTCCTCAATTAGTCCATGTATCTATTGAACCCTTTATTTATTCATAAATAATTTTAATTAAGCACAATTACTGACATGGCATGGCTGTGCAATACACTCTCCACTAGGAGAGTGAGAAGCCATAATTAACCCAAAATTATAAAAAAAAAAAAAAGACAACCAATCAAAAAAAGACACATGGAAGGAATTAGAAAAAAAAAAGATAGACTGAAGTTTTCCCTACCATGGCTTCCACCGTCTTCCTCTTTCATAAACATAATAATTATACCTTCAAATTGCATCTGGAATCAATAATATTTTTTGTATTACAATAAAATTCAATCAAATTTCAGATTCAAAATTAGCTCAAAGTTGAATACTTCAAGTTTTTCAACAATGACTTCTTCAATATAAATTTAAGTTTGAATTTTATAAATAACAATAAAGTCCATTGGAAAAACATCCAATACCATTTACTACAATATGAAAATAATTCACCTTCTTCCATTTTCATATTTTCCTCTAATGGTTGTTTGGTGTTGTTTTCGTGAAAAAATGAAGAAGTAAAGGTGGGATCCTCTTTTTTCTTCTCACTAAAAATTGTATTTAAGAAGTGAGAAAAATTAAAAGAGGAAAAAAAATAGAATGAATGTAAGAAAAAAGAGGATGATGGAAAGGGAGGTGAAAGAAGAAATTAAGTATATGTTACTAGCTAGTAGTACTTCAATGGTGGAAAGAGATAAAGTTTAGAGGAAGAAAAAGACCCAAAAAATAATTTACTTTTCTTTTTTTCTTAATTTTTTTAATTACTTTTTTCTATGATGACATGAAATTTTATGATTGGTTATAATTTTCATGTCACAGCAAGTGCATTTCACGCGCCCAACACGTAAAAAATGCAGGCTTTAAAAAAGTATCACCTCGGACATTTGTGCTTAATTTAAATCATTTGTGAATGAATAAAGGGTTCAACAGGTACATGGGCTAATTAAGGTGCCAATACAAAAAAAGTTAAAAAGTTCAGGAGTCTGTCTATGTATTTTGCCTTTTTAATAATAGACCTATTTAACTCATCTAACTTATTTAGTCAAAATTATATTCTTTTAAAAAAAATATTAATTTATAGAAAAAAAATTTCATGCTAAGGAATCTTTTACCATTACTTAAAATTTCATTTTTTCTAAAGTTATTTTCTTGAATTGTTATCCATGTTTTTGGAGTCGCTTATAAAAATCACTTTTGTTTTTGCTAAGACAATAATATTTTTCTCAAAAAATCACTAAATACCTCAAAAGTCTCCTCCTCCTCTAATTAGCATGTCATATCAGTAAACCATCATTTAAAAAAAATATATTAACTCATCAAACTCATTTAACTAAAATTATAATCTTATTTTTATATAAAAAAATATACATTAATTTATAAGAATAAATTCTCATACTTAGGTATTTATACTTTTTCTTTCTAGAATTATTTTCCTAGATGATATTCGTGTTTTTATATATAATTGCCTACAAAGATTGTTGTTATCTAAAGAAAATAATATCAGTAAATTAGATAAGGTATCTGGAGATTTTAATTTACATGTAAAATAATATGGTAAAGATTAAGCAGGGTAAAGAATTCCTAAGCATGAAAATTAAAATAATGCATTTTTTTCAAAAAAAAAAAAAGAATAAAATTATAATTTTGGTTAAATGAGTTTGTTGAATTAAATGGTTTATTAATTTAAAATAATATGATTTTAATGGCATGACATGCCAACTAAGAGAAAAGAATACTTTTGAGTTATTTAGTATTTTTTAGAAAAGAGTAATAATTGACTGATATGATCCTAAATGAAACAAGTAATATATGAAAAAAAAAATTCAAAGTGATTATTTAGGGAATTCGAATAAATTATATAATGACTTATTTTATAAGAAAAAACATATATGGATAATTCCACGTGTTTTACTTATCTCTTTAAGAAACAAACCCTTGCTTTCCACGTGGATACTTGGTCCACCAGCAATATTATAACATCACATTATTTTATTACTACAACATACGGTCAACAACATACCTACGAACTCACATAGTATGATTTGATTAAATTTCGAAGTTGGATCAGTCACATAAAATTCTTTTCATCTATTCACTCTTAAGATATCAACACAATTTTACATTATAATAGTGAGTAATTTACTTTTTAAACCAATCAGGTGTTTTACTGCACTTCCCCTTCAACCTCATCTAGTTCTTATTACTTGCATAAATATAAATATAAATATCCCTTGTTCAATTACTTTTTATTTTTAGTGAAGTAATGCACCAATTGTTATAGAATTTAGGTTTTACAAAAGACTTTTGTTCTGGATAAGCCCATTTACTTTAAGGCTGTGTTTAATAGTCAATAAAATAGGTTTAAAATATGCGATTTCAAATTAAAATTTCAATAAAGACAAAAATATTTTGTGATTTCTTTTCATCTGTTTAAATTTTGATTGATAAAGTTACTCAATATTTATACAAATAAAAAATAATGAATACTTATAAAATTAATTGAGACATGTAAAAACGGATTCAGATCAATTGTAGTTGCATGGATCTTCACTATATAATTGTTCTAATTTTTTCTGGATTATTTCTATTTTATTAATTGAAAATATAGTTATTTCTGTTTTATTTATCGAAAATACTACTAGTTCTACTGTATCTTCAGTATTGTTTATATTTTCTAACTTTTGTGTAATTTTTTCACTTCCTTTTATCCAATCAGTTTTCTTTCTTATTTTATTATTAACTCTTTTTGCTCTTACTTTTTGTTTGCATGGTGTTGTAAACCACCAGTCTGTTTTAGTTATTATATGTGGGTATAATTTATCTAAAAATGGCATTCCTAAAAGTATATCTTTTGATGTTAATTCATAGTTATAAATTTCTTCTATTGTTAATATCTTATCCCATACTTGTATTTTTACATTCCTAGCTTTATTAGTAATTAAGCTTCCTTCATTATTAAATCCTTTAACTATTATTGGTGTTTTTAGTTTGTCCCATTTGCTTTCTGGTAAGCAATTATATCTACATAAATTAGTTTCTGCTCCTGTATCTATCATAGGCGTATAATATCTACTGTAATATCCTTCTACTACTATCTTCATTAATACATGTATCTTCATTTCATGTTAAGGCTCTTTTTAAGAATAACTTTTCTTGGTTATATGTTAAGGTTAATTGTGTATGTTCTATATTATATGGTTTTACTTGTTCCAACCATTTTATTCCTAATATTATATCTGCTTTTTGCATTTCTTCCTTTACTTCGAATTCTATTTTTATTTTTCTAACTCCTAATATTATTTCTTTTTCTGCTAGATTTTTATTATTTATTAAACTTCTTGGTAAATCTGGGCATATATTATTATCGGTTTTTATTTCTTCATTTTTTACTAGATATTTTGCTATATAATTTTCTTCTTGTCCTGTATTCAAAAGTATTAGATATTCTTTTTCATTTATTTTTCCTGTTATGTAATATTGGTTTAAATTACTTATTGAGTTTGTTTCATAACTTGTTCTTTTTGATGAGCTTGATGACTCTGGCTTTTCATTAGCTATTCTTTTCGTTGTACTTATTCTATCATTTACTATTTCTAAATTTTCTTCTGTATCTATGTCTCTATAAGTATAATCATTATAATCTATTGTTTTTACTATTTGTTCAAATGGGCTTTCTATTTGTATTTTGTTAATCTTATTTTTTCCTGTTATTTTATGTTTTGTTGTTAATACATATAGGTTTTTACATCTTGCTGTAAATATTTTACTTCCTGGGGTTAACTCTATTCCTGATATTTTCCAATATAATACTAATGATTTATCTATATTCCTATCTGTTACTGCTACTGAATAATTCGCACTTATTATAAATTTAAATTTTTGGTATATTAAATTTCCTTTTACGGCAGTTATTATGCTTTTTTCTATAGGTTTTATAATTCTATCGTCTGCTAAATATAATTCTATTGGTGTATCTATTCCTTCTCTAAAACATGCTTTTATTAATATCTCTGTACCTCCAAGGTGTACATATTTTATTGGATCTCCTTTACTTTTTATATCATTTATTTCTTTATTAATTATTCTTTTTGTTACTAGTGGTATACTAGCTTTTCCTTTTGCATATCTGCAGTCTATTACATGTTCTTTTTGGCATACTACGTAATATTCATCTTTTTTCCTAGTAAAAATATTTTTTATTGTTGGTATTTTAAATATTTTATCTACACTTAAATCTAATTCTTTTCCTTTTATTTCATCAAATATATTACTGTCAAATATTATTTTTTGTTCCGTTCCTTCATCATTTAAATATTCTTCCTTTGTTATTATTTTTATATCTTCTTCAGTCATTTGATTCATCTATTTCGCTATCTAGTTCATTATCTGTTTCATTTTCTGAAATTTCATATATACTATCTTCACTTTCTAATTCATAATCTATATAATCTATCTGCATGTATTCGGTATTTTCTATTTTTATTTCTGATATTTGTTTATTTTTGGATTTTTAGGTAATTTACAATCTCTAGCTAAATGTCCTAACTTTCCACAATTATAACAAGTACATTCTTTTATAGATTTCTTTTTTCTATATGGTCTTTTATGTTTATAATTTTTTACATAATATCTTTTTCTTGGTTTTTTATATTTATATTTTGATTTTTTATATTTCTTATATTTCTTATGTCTTTTTCTTTTCTTATAATATCTTTCTTCGCATCCAAATTGGGGTGCTATTTTATTTTTGCAACAAGCTAAATTTCTTATTAATGTTTTTTCCATTTTTAATTCTTCTCTATACTTTTCACATAAGTTTCTATACCATTGTTGTAAATATTTTATTCTTGCTCCTAACGTATCTACTATTTTTGCTTCTTCCCAACTTTTTATTATTTTCGAACTAAATGGTTCAGGTAATTTATTAAAATATAATTTTCTTATTTCTTTTACTTTCTTCTATACTATATGCTCCTTTGTAATAATATTCTTTAAATGCGCAAGTATATTCATCTATATAACACATATTACATATTGCTAATTTTAACATTAAATTTCTATTTGTATCTTTTTCTTCATTTTGTTCTTCTTCGATTGTTGTCGTACTACCAAATTCATCTTTTATAGCTGTTTCATATTTTTTTAATAGTTCTATAGGTGATAGTTTAGTTGTCGTCGATGATGTTCCTTCTATAGGTTTACTAGTTCTTAATACTTTTTTGCTATTTTCGGTTAGATTTGCAAACCATAATTTTACTGATCCTATTAATGTTTTTTCTATATATTCCGGTGCATCTATTATATTTATATTATTATCTAATAATTGTTTTGTCATATATCCTGTCCATAATTGTATTGTTTTTTCTGTATCTATTACACAGTCTAGATCTAAAAAGTTATAATTTTTATTTATTATTTGTTTTGGTATCCATTTATCATATTCATTATATTTTTTAAACTTATTCTTATAATATATAGGTTTCCTTATTTCTGTTGTTTTAGGTATTATATTTTCATTTTCTTTTGTATCAAGAGTATTTATTTCTGTTTGGGTATTTTCTAAGTTTTCCTCATTAATATTTTGTTCTTCATTGATTTCTAAATTTTTTGTATTTGTTAATATTTCTGTGTATGTTTCGCTATCTTCGGACTCATAATTATCTGTTTCTTCAATATCTATATTATTTATTTCTAATTCTTCGTTTTTTATTTCTAATTTTTCCTTAAATTGATTTATCTCGTTTAGTAATTTCTGTTCTCTATCTTTTTCTTCTTTTTCTTTCTGTCTTTGTTCATACAGTTCTTTTAACATTTGTAATTCTTTTTCTAATTCAGCAATTCTACTATTTTTAGTTTCTTCTATTTTTCGTATTTCTTCCGTAGTTTGTTGTTTTATTTTTTCTATTTCTTTTTTCCTATCTATCTCTTCATTTTCTTTTTCTATTCTTACCATTGCTGTTAATTTATCTTCTAATTTTAATTCTTCTTTTTCTAACATTAGATATAAATGTTCACCTATTTTCTTGTATCTTCGTCCTAGATTAGAAAATACTATTTTTATTTTTGATCCTTCGTAGTTTTCATATATTTTTTCATCTATTATAAATTCTTCTTTATTCATTTTATTGTGAATAGTTCATGTTGATATATATATTCTAAGCTATCTATTTGTGATTCTAATTTTGATATTTCATCTTTTTGTGTATTTATTGAATTTTTACTAACTCCGGCAAATATATTATAATTTAGTCTTTCTATTCTTATTTTTAATTCTTTACGTTTTTCAGAGATAATTTGTTTTAATTCTTTATATTGTTGTATTTTATTCATTTTAAATTATATTTATAATATCTTGGTGGATATCTAAATCTAATTTTATTATAATTAGGCGGTATATATTTCATTCTTCTAGATTTTAAATGTGTTATTAATTTTGATTCAATACTAGATATTAATGTAATTAAAGAGGCTAGTTTTTGTGGATTTTCTTTTGTTTTATTTAGACTTATATATTCTGAATAATTACTAATTAATAATTTTTTAATTTTTCTAAAAGCTTCTCTATTTTTAAATGGTCTTCGCATAATTAATTTAATATTTTCGTAGGTAATTTTTTTTTAACTTTAAATCTAATTCTAATTCTAATATATATCTCTTCCGTACTTTTCAAATTGCTTAGCTCTGATACCATTTGTAGGGGGGTGCGCGGATTTAATAGATAAAATAGATTTGGTAGGTTTCTAGTGAATCTATTTTTATTAGTGCGTGGATATTTTGTTTCAATATCTTTTAATAATTTACTTTTTTCGTAAGATATATTCATTAATTACTTTATCCTGTTGTAATTGTAGAGTTACAAATTCTTGTATAATAATTTATCCTATCTGTGCTATAATATATATCTAATTCTAGATTTTCGATGTTATTTATTATTTTGTGTTGTTCTTCTCGTAGTGAGGTTTTTAAATTATATAAACTATCACATGTACTTTTATTTAAATTTTCTAAGGTTTTTTCTATCCATATTAATTTTTCTTTTAGGTCTTTCATTATTTGTCTAATTCGGTTTCTATAATTAATTTCATTATTTAGATTTTCTTGATTTTCTCTAGTTTGTCTAATATATTCTAACATTTTTTAATCTGAATAATATCCTTCTGGGTAAATTTCTTCGTATAACTGTTCTAGATAATTTATAGTTTCAATTTCGTAGTCTATTACTTTTTCTAATATTATTTTCTTAATATCTATAATTTCTATGTTTTTAAGTATATATAATATTAAAACTTTAAGATAATCTAAATGATCTATTTTTAAAATTGTTTTGTAGCTGTTTGTTTTAGTCTTAGTAGTTTTTGCACATTTTTATTAAGAAATTTTATATCTTTGTTTTCCATGTGTTTATTTTTATTTTTTCTAGTAACTGCAAAAGTTTTTTTTTTTTATCTTTTTTTTTTTATGTAACTTATCACCTTAAGTATTTATAAGAGTAGTTAGGTATTTGTGGTATATAGCTTATTCTAGACATATAATTTTTACCAAAAGCTTTTTCTAATATTATTTTTCTTATATCTGCTACTTTTATATTTCTAAGTGCATACAAAATAAGTATCTTGAATTTATCTACCATCACATCAGATATATTATCATTCATTTTTCATAAATTTGCTGGGTCTTTACTAGACAAACATCTGCATTCATATAATATTTTGTGCGACTTCATAGTGAATTGGATCAGAGAAACAAAATTATTACTATTAATACCTATTATTACTACTATTAATAAGTGTGAAGAAGCACGTAGCTCTTCGCCAACATGCCTGTCTCTTCACCTGTTTCAGCTGCTCCGGGATTTTACTTTATTATTCCTAATTAATTATTTTAAATCATTTATATACAAGAAAATTAATAATATTTAATAAAAAAAAGTAATATAGATATTTATGACATGTCTGTTTCAGTTGTTTCAACTGTAATTTTACTATATCACCCCTAATTAATTATTATAAATTATTTTGGTATTAAAAAATTAATAATATTTAATAAAATTTAAAATTGACATAAAATGATAATTAATTCTTGATGTTTTAAATTAATATGACATCTTATATGAGACTCATTTATATTTTTTTCACAAATATTTTTTATAGTAATTTTGCTATATCCCTTCTAATTAGGTATTATAAGACATTTAAGACATATCCGTTTCGCTACTTCAATTATAAAATTTTGTTGACTGTCGAAATTATTTCAGTGTCACTTAAATTGACATAGAAGAAAAAGTATTATAGATCATAATAATTAAAAACTTAAATTATTTTAAGAATATAATTGACCATCAATACCACAAAAATTTGGACTAGGATAGTAACATATATTATTTAGAAATTACATAAGAAATATTACAAATTACTATAGCTAACAATTTAAAATATCTAAAATCATATTAAAAATTTGATTAATTATCTAAATTATATTTGTGGCACATAAATCCAAGGATAGTTTTGGTATTTTATAGTTTGCATGTTTTAATGTTTTAATTTAGTAATTTGTTGATCCAAATGATGTTTTCGAAGTTAACATGTTTTGAAAATTTAGTACTTTAGTTATTTTATTTTGGTAAAATATTATATATATTTAAAAATTCTGCAAAAAAAAAATATAATTATAAGTCATAACCATTAACATCTTATAATATTTTAAAAATATATAGTAAAAAATATGATTAACTTTTGAAATTCTAATAGTGTCATATAAGTTGTGATAAAGCAAGTAACATGAGAAAATTGAAGGAAAGGTGTCTTTTAAGTCTTGAATGAAGGATTGGTGATATTGACCAACTTAAAGGGTCAAACATCATTAGAAAACTTGATTAAGTTAATTGTGGACTTGATTAATATTTTTAAAACTTTCTAATCTTTTCAAAAATACAAATCAACCCAACCCACACTCCTCTTTAATCCAAATCAACCACTCTCTCTCTCTCTCTCTTCAATTTTTTTCAACTCTCTTCCAACCAATAGTTCTGCAAAATTTCTCCCTTCAACCTCCGATGACAAATAGTCGGGCGAGTTCCTTTTCGACTTTCAACCGTCAATCAATGTGAAGACTTCTCCGGTGACAACAACTTCAAGTTTTTGGTCGTCCCATTTTCTTTTTCAAAGGTAAAATATTTTGAAAAAACAGAGAAACTTGAGCCAACTACTCTTCTAGTATTGAAATATGGACTGAATAAAACCCTAATTTCTGACATTTCTTCTTCTTGTTATCGTACTATTGATTCGAATTTGTTGGTGATTTTTTGTCATAGTTGATGTTCTTAGTGTGTGTATGTATGTGTGTGTGATGTGTTGGTATTGCTGGGTTGATTTGTTGTTTGTCTTGGTAAAAATGGTATTGCAACAGATGAAACATCTGATGTAACAGATGAAACATATGATCCAACAGATGCAAATCTGATGTAACAGATAAAAATCTGATGCAACTATGAAAATCTGATGCAATAGGTAAACAATCTAACAAAACATTCATCTGTTGCGACTGAAGACTCTTCTGTTTGGAAGAAATCTAAACAATATTGATCCAACAGTTAACTAATTAGTGATCTATTTTTATTTTTTCCAACGGTTTACTCTTTATTTTGCAACAGATTAGTGACTGTTTTTATTCTTTCCAACGGTTTACTCATCCATTGCAACAGGTTGGATATATGTTGCAACAGATAACATAACTGGTGTAACAGATTAGTGATCTATTTTTATTCTTTCCAATGGTTTACTCATCTGTTACAAAAGGTCGGTTATATGTTGCAACAGATAAAATACCCGGTGCAACAAATTAGTGATCTGTTTTTATGATTTCCAATGGATTACTCATCCATTGCAATAGATCGATTATATATTGCATCAGATTAAATACCAGATGCAATAGATTAGTGTTGTTCTTATGGTTCCCACGGATTACTCATCCGTTGCAACAGGTCGGTTATATGTTGCAACAGATAACATACCTGGTACAACAGATTAGTTGTCTGTTGGAACTGTTATATTACTGTTATGCATTAATCAATTATAATCTATGTTATGTTCCTATTAATTGAAGATAACATGGCTCCTAAAAGAAAATAAATTGAATCAAGCCCAAGTAAAGGAACAAGTGCAGCAGCTCAGCTACATCCACCACTCTATAAGCTTGTTTTACAAGCGTTATCTCAATCAGGAGCAGAAGATAATGAACATAGAGAGGAGGAATCTTTCAAAAAAGATGATCCAAATGCTAATAGCCCTTCCGCCGAAGAGTTGGTCAAAACCTTCAGCATTAATCGTTATCCTGTTAGAATGCAGTGCGATGGTGTCACAGATTTAACAGGTGATCTCGTGGTTAAGTCAGTCATGGAAAAATCTTTCGACGCTTTCAGAAAAATACTTTGAGAATAAAAATTGGATTCTTATTTTAGGAAAAGCTGTTTTAGGCAATATCTTGATTTGCTAGAGGACAACAATGCTCGTTTTCAGATGAAAATGGTATATGATCTTCTCAAGAACAGGTTTATATATGAAAATAAAGATAAGATGGATGAGGTGTGGATAAATTACTGTGGCATGCCTGTTTGTTTTGGTTAGAAGGAGTTTGCCATAGTTACCGGACTAAAATGTTATCCTCCTTCTCTTTCTCAAGTTATACCTACTCTGACCCTAAAAAAAATACCCCGTACACCCGAAAAAGGAAAAGGTAAGTCGAGTGATCGTGATGACCTGGTGTCCATTGTTGGTTCGGACTTCAAAAATAAAAATTTGATAGAAGCGTTAAAAGGTAAAGGACTTTCAAAGAAGCATAAGCAATCATTGTGCTTAGTTTGGATCCTCGAAAATCTTTATTAAATAAAGTGGATATTATTGTTAACGTCTCTCGCCAAAAGAATATTATGTACAAATCAAATAAAACTCAATGGTTACTTGTGCTTCTTTGAAAGTCTTTCACCTTTCAATGCTCCAATCAAATTTTTGTTTTGAAGCTTGGACTAACAAGGGACACCAAGTAATCATTATCACTTGAATTTTATTTTCCTTTTTTGGGTATGCGGGGTGATTTTTAGGGTTAGAATAGGTATAACTTGAGAAGAAGAAGGAGGATAAAATTTTAGTCTAGTAACTATGGCAAACTCCTTCCAACAAAATCATACAGGTATGCCACAGTAATTTATCCACACCTCATCCATCTTATCTTTATTTTTATACATAAACCTATGCTTTAGAAGATCATATACCATTTTTATTTTGAAACGAGCATCTCATCCATCTTATCTTTATTTTTATACATAAACCTATGCTTTAGAAGATCATATACCATTTTTATTTTGAAACGAGCATAGTTGTCCTCTGTCAAATCCAGATATTGTCCAAAGCAGCTATCTCTGAAATAAACATCCAATTTTTTGTATCAAAGTATTTTTTGAAGGTATCAAAAGATTTTCCCATGACTTACTTAACCACGAAATCACCAGTTAATTCTGTGGCACCATTGCACTGCATTCTCATAGGATAACACTATCAATGCTGAAGGTTCTGACTTACTATTGAGTGGAAGGGCTATTAGCATTTGGATCATCTCTTTTGAAACATTCCTCATCCCCATGTTCATTATTTTCTTCTTCTGATTGGGATATCGCTTGTAAAGAAAGCTCATAGAGTGGTGGATGTAGCCTAGCTGCTTCACTTGTTTCTTTACTTAGACTTGATTTGGTTTCTTTGCTTTTTGGATCCATATTATCTAAAAATAATAGGAAAATAAAAAAAATTTTAATTGATTAATGCATCATTAAAAAGGGATAACAGTAAATCTAACATGTACAACAGTAAAATAACAGTTCCAACAGATCATACATCTATTACAACAGGTAGGTTATCGATTACAACATATAAATAACATATCGCAACTGATGAGTAATCTGTTGGAAACAATAAAAATAGATCACTTATCTGTTGAGATAGATGACTGGTCTGTGCAATAGATCATTCATCTGTTACAACATATAAGTGATATGTTGAAACTGTTAGATTATTCATCTACAACATCAGATGGTTTATTTGTTGCATCAAATGGCTGATCGATTGCATTATATAGTTAATCTATTGAATCAAATGTTTAATCTGTTGTAAAAACTAAAAACCAATTGCAATATTTTGTTGAATAGAACAACATCAATATTACTATTTAATATCAAATACACCACTATAACCAAGAATAATAACAAATCAACCCAGCAATACCAACACAGTACACACATGACGCAGACACCAAAAACACCAACATTGCTGTTTTGTTTGTACAAACACAAATAGTAAAAATCAAACTTAAAAAAACTCAACAGAAGACAACAAATCAAATCGACTGTTCGACAACAAAACTACTATAATAACAAAAAATTATATTTCATTCTGGAAAGAGAAGAGAAGAAATACCAAAATATTAGAGTGTCTTCAGTCCTCATTTCAAATCTAAGCAACAAATATTGGAATTTTTAATTAATATAAGAAGAGAAGTTGACTCAAGTTTCTCTTTTTCTTCATAACTAAAAAGCCATAATTTTTTACCTATGAAAGAAGAAAAGCGACGATGAAGAACTCAAGTTGTTGTCGCCGAAGAGCAATATTATCACATCGATTGTTGGTTGAAAGTAAAAAAGAAACTCAAAACCCAATAATTTATCGCCAGAGGTTGAAGTCTCCGAGGATTTAAGAAATTTGAAGAACTGTTGGTTGGGAGAAGTTGAGAGAAACTATCGAGAGAGAGGGGAGAGACGGATTGTTTGGAGAGGAGAGGTGTGTAGGTTGATTTGTAATTTTGAAAAGATTAAAAAGTTTTAAAAAAATTAATTAACTCTACAATTAACTTAATTAAGTTTTCTAATTACATTTGACCATTTAAGTTGGTCAATGACACCAATCCCACAATGAAGACTTAAAAGACACCTTTCCTTCAATTTTCTCAAAACACTGTGGCAATAGTTGGTTTAATAATAGTTATATTTCTTTAATTCCTAAATAATGTACTTTTAGTGTTGGTGCAAATCTTAAGAAACTAATCATTCCTAAAAATTGGAAGAGCTTATTCTTGATAAATACCTTGAAGAAGATGAAACTCTTTAATAGTTTTTACTTATTAAATATTCTCTACAATTAAAGAATTATAAAATTGGAAGGACATTGTTAATATCTTCTTGATTATCTAAAACACCATAGATTTAGGAATAAAATAAAAAATATTAAAACACCAGTTATTTGAAATGGGGGAAGTAATTATTTATCATGACAAAATAATTTAGCCATAAATTTAACCTTATTATAAAATTTTATAACTAGTAACTAATTTTTACCACGAGATAAAATTTGTTACAATAATATTAATTTAGTGTAAATTAGAGTTGTTAATCGTTTGATTCAATTCAATACTACAAACTTACTTGTGAATTTTAAATATAATTTCAATAAATAGGGACTTCTAATTTAAATTGATTAACTAATTATGTTGAACTTAAATATAATTTCACCAAGTCTTACTAAAGGTTAGTCATGATCAAGTGCTTTCAGAATTATTAATTGACTCAAACTTGGTCACCAAAATAATATATTTATCACTCAATGTGATTTAAGGTATTAATCATTTGATTTAATTTAATTTTACAACTTGTAAGTCTTAAATATAACTTATTTGATTACTTTTATTTCAATTAACTAATCAGGCTTGATTTTAGAACCTCAATAAGTTTCATTTAAACTTTATTCAGACCAAATATTTTAGAGTTATTATTTGATTTGAAAATGATGTATTGAGATAGTATTTATAAAAAAAAATTATGATCTTACATTTAAGTTTCAATTATAATATATATATGTGTGTGTGTGTGTGTGCGTGTGTGTATTCAAGAATCAATTAAATTTTCATTAATAAAATTAAAACATAAAAAGGATAATATACCAACTTATAACCTCAAACTTCAACTAACTAAAAAAACATATCAAGTTAATATTTTACCTTATTGCCACATATTATTTCTAAATTTTAATTGTACTTTTAAAAAAAAATGGGGTACAATCAAATTTTCTTAAAAGTTGTAAAGAAAGTTATGTATACTTGATACTTTATTATTTTGAAATAAGGGTATGTTTGTTTTATTTGAAAGAACTTATCTTTTTTAAAAGTATTCATAAAAAATTCAAGAAGTATAGATATATTATATATTTGTATATTTGAATTCATGTGATGCACAAATCATCTTATATGACTTTGTTGACGTCTTTTGCCAATATAAGAGAATGGGCAAATCAAACTAAGCACAATTGCTCCCTGTACTTCTTTGGTATGATTTTATCCTTGAGATCTTGTATCAACATTGTGACTTTGTAGCTACATCCATCAATTTAGAACAACCCATCTATTTTTCCTTTCATTTGTTGGTTTTGGTGGGTGGTCGCTTGGACAATGCCTTCCCTTTATTTGATGGTGATGGTTTGGTTGTCCTGCTTGCCTTGGACTTTTTGCGAGGTGTTTTCTTGATGAGAGAATTTTTTTAATGATTGCATCCCAAGTCTGTCTCTATGGCAAACTTTTTAATGCTAAAACAAATCGGCATGCCACAATAGTTGATCCAGATTTCATCCATCTTTTTGCCTCCTCTATTGAATCTTTATCATCCCCACGTACTTGATCCCGCACTTGAAAAGATCATGTACGATGCTCATTTGGAAATGGGCAGTGTGGTCCTCAGGTGGCTCAAGAAATCAACCAAAGCAGCTCTTCTTAAAAAGTTCGTCTATGTTTTCATTCTCCATAGTATTCCTAAATTCATCAAAAGGTTTCCCCAACTGACATTTAAGTACAAGATCACCAGTTAATTCTGTAGGGTCATCTATCTGCATTGTAACTTGAAACTTGTCAATACTAATAGTTTTAACATTATCATGCTGGGATTTTGATCTTAATTCACCCCCCATTGGCGATGCATCACATCATATTGATCATCATCCACTTTGTCACTTTCAACTTCTTTCTCTTCTTGTTTATCATCATGTTGATCAGAATCCTCTTTCTCACTTTCTACTTCTTGATATTCTTGTTTATCTTTTTCTTCCTTCTCACTTTTATTTTCCTCATCATCCTCTACATACCCTTCTCTACCTCCCTCAACATCATTTTCATAACTTTCCCCAGCTTCACTTTTCCCTGACTGAGATTGTCTAGGAAGTTCCTCTGAATCCATCTGTACTCTAGCCTTTGTATTAGGTGGTCAGAAGTTGATCCACTTTCATTTTTTTTTCTTTTGGAACACATCTTTTAACTATAAATAATAGAAAAATAAAAAAATACATTACATTTGATATCTGCATAATTTAAAAAAAAAGTAAGAAAATTTTCAATAAATTTTTATATGCCATATTATAAGAAAATATTCTAATGGATAACCCATCAGTTGGAACAGATGAGGGATCTGTTTGAAGACCTAATTAATATCTCCTAATAGATGTTCCACCTATTGCAACAGAGGACCACCAAGACCACCAACATCACCACCAAGACCACTACCAAGACCACCGCCAATGCCACCAAAACCTTTAACAACATCACCAATGCCATCACTAAAACCACCAAAACCACTACCAATTCCGCTAATACCCGCACTAAGACCATTAAGACCACAAACTCTACTACCAATAGCAACACCAAGACTATATACACCACCACCAAGACCACCGCCACCACCAACAAAAGAAACCAACAATACCACAAACTCCATCCAACAATACCATGATAGTCAACAAAACACTGTAATAAAAACTAGGGTTTTCTTGAGTTCTTCTTACATTTTTATCATCCAAACTCAAAATTGTTAACCTATTCTCAAATATAATACAACTAAAAGTCTTATTTTTCATCATTAACTAAAAAGCCCTAATTTTTAGAATAATGAATAAATGTCGAACTCTTTTTAAACTCTGTTATCTATGAAAATTGGAAAAATGATGGATACAGGTAATAATAAAGTCGAAAATAACAACTATGTGGTTGAAAATGAGAAGAAAATTGATCTTTTTTAAGGGTTGGCCAATATGTTCAGTAGTTGTTTTCTGTATTTTGGAGAGAGAAAGAAAAGAGCGACGACTCGAGATTTGAAATGATAAAATATTTTTCCCGCAAATGGATGATTTTTATGGATTGATTGTATTTTGGAAATAAATGACAAGTTTTGAAATTGTTAATTTGGTTTGAATTGATCTTAATTTTTTTTAAAGAGATAATTTTTAACTGTTTCATCATAATAAAGTGTATTAAGTTCAACTGGAACACCGATGAATTTAGGTATTAGCGTACTAATACATTAATATGAATAGTTTCAACTCAGATGGATCGATTGATGACTCAGTCCAGGAGGAATGCAATACCAACATCACATAATTACAAAGACCAAATTGAAATTATAGTTGACCCTAAGAACTTATCTCTTGTTCTATCTAAATCAATTTAGGTATTAGCTTGATAATAATTTAATATGAATCATTTCATCTCAGGTCGGGAAGAACACAATACAAACATGATGTTATTGCAAAGACTCAATTAAAATTGTAGTTGATGCTATGAACTCATCCCTAGTTCTAGATAAATAAATCTAGGTATTATCTTAATAATAAGTTATTATGAATTATTTCAACTTAGGTCGGGAGGAACACAATACCAACATCATGCTATTGCAAAGACAATTAAAATTATAGTTGACCCTATGTACTCATCTGTAGTTCTATCTAAATCAATTTAAGTATTATCTTGATAATAAGTTAATATGAATCATTTTAGCTCAGATTGATCAATTTATGACTCAGGTCGGGAGAAATGCAATACCAACATCACGCATTGCAAAGACTCAATTGAAATTATATTCAACCTTATGTACTCATCCCTAGTTATAGCTAAATCTATTTAGGTATTATCTTAATAATAAGTTAATATAAATCATTTTAACAAATATTGATAGATTGATAACTCAGGTCAGGAAGAACGCAATACACATATCATGTAATTGCAAAGATTCAATTGAAATTAAGTTGGCCCTATGTACTCATCCCTAGTTCTAGATAAATTAATTTAGGTATTAGCTTGATAATAAGTTAATCTGAATTATTTCAACTCAGATTGATCGATTGATGACCCAGGTCGGTAGGAACGCAATACCAATATCAAGCAATTACAAAGACTCAATTGGAATTATATTTAACCTTATGTACTCATCCTTATTTCTAGATAAATCAATTTAGGTATTGTATTGATAACAAGTTAATATGAATCATTTCATCTTAGATTGATCGATTGATGACTCAGGTAGGGAGGAATGCAATACCAACATCAAGCAATTGTAAATACTCAATTGTAATTGTAGTTGAACCTCTGTACTCATCCCTAGTTCCATATAAATAAATTTAGGTATTTGCTTGTTAATAAGTTAATATGAATAATTTCAACTCAGATTGATTGTCTAAAAACTCATGTCTGGAGAAATGCAATACTAATATCATGCAATTGCAAAGACTCAATTAAAATTATAGTTGATCAAATGAAATAATTCCTAGTTCTATCTTAATCAATTTAGGTATTATCTTGATAATAAGTTAATATGAATCGTTTCAACTCAGATTGATCGATTGACGACTTAGGTCGGGAGAAACGCAATACCATTATCACACAATTGCATAGACTCAATTGAAGTTGTAGTTGACCCTATGAACTCATCCCTAGTTCTAGGTAAAATAATTTAGGTATTTGTATGATAATAAGTTAATATGAATCATTTTAACTCAAGTCGAGAAGAACGCAATGCCAACATCATACAATTTCTTAGATTCAGTTAAAATTATAGTTGACCCTATGAACTCATCCCTAGTTCTAGATATTGATATCTGTTGCAACAGATTACCTATCTATTGTAAATTATCAAATAGTAATTTACATCTATTGTGACAAAGACTGGGCTGTTGGAAATTTTCAAATAGATATTTATATTTCTTGCAATAGATGACATATCTATTTAAAATTCATTTTTTTATTTTAAAGAAATTTTTTGTTCAAAATAAAAAAAGATAAAATACTAAGGCGATAAAAAATATTTCTTAAATAACTCAAAAAACTTATCCTTGAGTTTTCATATCTTGTCTTTTCAATGTCACCTGTCTCCTCTTACCCCTCAATATTATTAAAAATATTTAAACCCATCTCTAGAATTATTTTTACTTCAGCTATAAATTAATTCATCTTTTTTTTTTATTTCCTCTTTAGGATTATCACAACCGTCTCATTTGTTCTCTCATTTCTCTCCTATATTTTATGAGGATCCTTTCGGATCTCAACCGATCTATATCTTTTCTCGACTAAAATTATTATTTTGATCCCCTTGATTTTGACATTATGGGTATGGTGATACAAGAATAATCACAGATTTGGACTTATAGGAGTGCATGTTGGGTCCAAGACTTGGTGTGTACAATTTAAGAGGCAAATAGGACCTAATTATGCACCAAAAAACTTCCAAACACTACACCTGGCTAAACTTGATGGGCACCCATCACTTAATGGCCTTTTGGTTGATTATGTTTCTATTATGTAATACACTATATAAAGAACAATGTAGGGTTTCATTATTTAATTTTTGGATAATGTTGTAAGTCATAAGGCACAAACAACACCATGCCATCTCTCCTTTGAGGCAAATCAAAACTAGGACAAGAAATTAATGTGGATTCACCAGTGATTGTATTTTCTTAGAAACATTGATGCTTGAGAGGTGGAATATGATCTAGTATCACGTAAAAGATAGGTGAATTATTTTGTGTAGTGTTAAGGGTCTAAGAGTGGAATAAGCTCTTGGATTCTTAAGATTATGCCTTCATGTAGTCTATCTATCTATCCCCTTTTAGTGTAATCTTTTGTTGTTAAAACCTTTGGTTATTGGTATTGTTATCTTGTTGTTCATATCGTGTATCTACTGTTTTAAAGTTGTTACTCCTTCAAAATCTCGTTAATGTTATTGTTTTCACGTTTTGGAGTTGTTATCTTCAAGCTCTTTGGTTTTTAGTGTGTACGTAGACTGTTTTGGCTTAATTTTGGTACATTCCTTATTTATAGTGTATCATTTGGTATCAGAGCATGGATTGATATTTTTTCCCACAAGATTAATATTGGGCTCATAAACTTGAAAATAAATAAAAAATGTTGAAAAACTAAAAATTCCTAAAAAAGGTGCAATCTGTCCATTTTTTTTCTTGGTCGAGAAAGTTGAAATTGTTGTTGTTGTTGTCTTGGCCGATATTGTGGTGTCTAGATCTAGTTTTCTTTTCTTTGTTTTGTTGTTTCTAGTGTTCGTTTTGTTCTTCACTAACACTTGAGTCTAGATCTAGATTTGAGCTTGAACTTGTTGAAAGTTATTGTTGTGAACAAAGTGTAGCCGATTGGATATTGTTGTTGTTCTATCCTTGACCGAGTTGAAGGCCTTGTGTTGTGGTGTTTTTGTAGATCTTGAAAGGTTGTTGTTATGTTCTTGTTATTCATCACAACCTTCATCTTTTGTAAAACCGAAAACACAACACAAAGGGGACTTAGCCGATTGTTATTGTCATCCTTGTAGTCTTAGTCGTGAGATTGTTGACCTTGTTGTGGTGGACTTGTTGTTGTTATTGGGAAATATTTTTTTGTTTTTCTTGTTGTGGTTTTTGTGTTCTTTAAGTTCTTCACCATATTCATCGCCTTGTTAACGTTAAAGTGAACTTTAGATCTTAGAAAGGTGAAAGACAAGGTGTAGTACTTGTTAAGTCTTGAAAAAGACCCCCAACCACCAAAAGACTTTACATCACATCTCAAACACTTTCCATAAATCAAGGGTCCATGTTTTAAGGAGAAGTACAAGTCTAGTCAAAGACTTTTGAGTCTTGAAATTTGAATTGAAAAAGGAGCTCCAAAGACTAGTTTGTATTTCCTTCCATTGAACAATTTCCACTAAAGTCCAAATTGTGAATTGTAAATTAAAATTGGTCAAGAACCGAACCACTAGTGGTGTACTACGTTGGACTGCCACATCACCATATATACTATTCACGCAATAATTTTGGCTCAAATTTTGATCTTTTAGTTTCATTTTGTTGTTTCTTTAGTTTCATTTGTTGATTCCAATACTAACCTACAAGCTAGTACTATTCCAATACTAACCTACAAGCTAGTACTAGATTATAAGTTTATTTTGAAACCATTCTTCGTGTTGACTTTTCTTTGTGTGTCTTAATTCTTTTAAGTCATTGTAATACATCCTTGTATTTCCTTACTCTTTGGAGTCATTTTAAAATGTTGGATTCACCTTTCAACACCTCTCAGAGTACAAGCAAGCTTACAAAACTTGTGAGATTGAGTATGAGGGATCCGAGAGACAAAAAACAAAAAGAGAGAGTGAGGATATTTTTGTACAACTAACGTGTTTTTTTTTTGTTTTGTAGGTATAAATTCTTGGCCATAATGGAAAACATTTTGGCCAACCTTGATGTTACTTCTAGGACACGGCTAGGGCGAATGCGGGTCTTGAAAAATTAGGCTCAGAAATGTCTACTATAATTGGGAGGTTGGATCGAGTGGAGAGTCGAAGGAACTCTCTTGTTTCTACTATTGAAACATTACCTCAAACGATCAATCCTCCAATACCACCACCAAATGATATAGACATAAGCCAAGCCATAAAATATCCTCAAACCCGAGACCTAAATAAGTCACTTCCCCCTCAATTCGATCAAGTCCAACAAGAAGGACTTACAAGACAATTTCCTCCCATCCAAGTTCTACTCTACCTTACCAAATCATTCCTTTCAATCGAAACTCCACTTTACCAAAAATGATATATCCATGTTGAGGAGTATGGTAGAAAGAAACATGAAAGACATAGAGTCTACAATGATGCTTATATGATGAAAGAGAAGTTGAGGGGAAGACATAGAGATCCACAAGGAACCCGCTACCAAGAAAAGAGATGGGATGTATCTTGAATGAGATTGATGACAAGGCTTAAGATGGAGAGGAAGCCGAGGGTTAAAATAAAGATGTTGGCCGAGACTTTTGTTATTGAGCTCTCGGGTTCCTCATGCTTTTGCAGATTGTTTTGTGCCAGCTCATGTTTTGCGGGCTGTTTTGAGTGGTTTCTTTTGAAGTGGCCAATTGAATGAGGTGAAGCCATGAATTTGTGGGCAAATTCCTCTCAAGATAGAGAGGATGATACAAGAATAATCATTGATTTGGAATGATGGGAGTGCATGTTGGTTCCAAAACTTGGTGTGTGCAATTGAAGAGCCAAAGAAGACCTAATTATGTACCAAAACCCATTCAAACACTACCCTTGGCTAAACTTGATTGGCACTCATTACTTAAGGGCCTTTTGGTTATGTTTAGTTTCTATTATGTAATACACTAAGTAAAGAACAATGCAGGGATTCGTTAGTTAGTTTTTGGATAATGTTGTAAGTCATACAACACAAAGAACACCAATTCCTTTCTCCTTTGAGGCAAACTAAAACTAGAACAAGAAACTAGTAAGGATTCACTAGTGATTGTATTTTCTTGGAAACATTGATGCTTGAGAGGTGGAATTCGATCTAGTATCGCGTAAGAGATAGGTGAATTATTGTGTGTAGTGTTAAGGGTGCAAGAGTAGAATAAGCTATTGGTTTCTTAAAATTATGCCTTATTTTAATCTATCTATCTAACCCTTTGTTTAGTGTAATCTTTTGTTTTTGTTTCTTGTGTTGTTGAAACCATTGGTTATTATTATTGTTATCTTGTTGTTCATCTCGTGTAGCTACTATTTTTGTGTTGTTAATACTTCAAAATCTCGTTATTGTTATTGTTTTCACATTTTGGAGTTGTTATCTTCAAGCTCTCGGGTTTGTAGTGTGTTTGTGGATTGTTTTGGCTTACTTTTGGTACATTCCTTGTTTGTAGTGTATCAATGGTTCACTATTTCTCTTTCATTATCATCTTCTTCTTTGCAAGTTAGTTAAATTAGTTATTTACATCTGTATTTTTATTTAATTACCCATTACCCATATTATATTTATTGAGAAAATTGATGGAAAGGTGACTTTTAAGTCTTGAATCAACGAACCGTTATGTTTTTAAAATATATGAAAAAAGTCATCTGTTGGAAGAACTTTAAAAGCCTTGTTTCCATATCACTTTTTGTATGTATTTTGTTTGTTTTTTGTTGTTGATGCTATTATTGATGTTGTTAGTGGGGTTGGTGTTATTGGAACGTATGGTGTTTGTGTTGTTGATTGTGTTGGAATAAATGGTGTTGTTTCTTTGTTGTTGATGTTGTTGTTGATGTTGCAGTAGATGAAGCAATTGATGGAACAAATCAAACCACTAGCAAGACTGTTTTGATTTATTCGAATAGATGACCCATATGTTGCAACATGTCGTCCATCTGTTGCAATAGAAGCATAGCCTGTTACATCAGATTGCCTATTTGTTGAACATGTGGGGAATCTGTTTCAACAGATGTTGAGTCTGTTGCAAAAGATGTGGAATCTATTGCTATATATGGGTAATATGTTACAACAGATGGATAATCTGTTGTAACAGGCAATACATCTGTTGCAACATGTGGGGAAGCTGTTAACCAGATATTTAAATGTATTGTATTTATTCAATTTTGGGATATCTTTTTATAAAATTATTCATACATCAATTGTATTGTTCTTTTTGTTCTTCTATTGTTTGACATCAATTATTTTTCTCTTGTTTGTAGATATAAGGAAGTGTAAGTTGATCAACCTTTGCCCGACCAACACAAAAGGCTACAGAAAAGATGAGTTCAGAGGAATAAGTTGCTTGCACATGGAACCACTTCATATGTGGGAGGTATGTATTACTGATCATATTATCATAAAAATACACATAGAGTACACTGATTCTATGAATGCTATTTTCTATCAATTAATAATAATAATAATAATAATAATAATGATAATAGTAATGATAATAATTAGTTTATGATTTTTGATTTTAGCGTATGTATTTTCTTTTATTATATCGGATCTACCTAAGGGAGGAAGCTAATGTATGTTTTGTTTTTTATTGTATATTTGTATATAATGAATTCAAAAATTTATGTTTGGTCGACTTTGAATTTTTAATTCTTATTTAATATTTAATTTTCATTCTATCTATTCCTTATTCTTGACATACCGATAGTTGGAGGTAGTAATTGAGTGTTTGTTGCAACGGATGGACCATATGTTGCAACATATGATTAATCTATTGTGATAGATGGATCATATGTTGCAATAGACGATTATTAATAAAAAATGGTTATTTTTATTGAGAGGATGAAAAGTCATGACTTGATTATTTAATATGAAAAACGTTCGTAAATAAATAATAAGAAAATAATTGATAAACACAATTTATAACCGTAAAAATGATTATTTAATTTTAATAACTAATGTTAATATTAAATAGGAGACAAGTCGTGACTTTTCATCATATTTATTTTTAAATCTGTTTTTAATTAATTTATTATATATTTAAAAAGTCACCAATTTGGATTAATTAAGGTATATGATGATTGTTAAAAAAGAGGTGAACAACCGTGACATTTTGTCTAACACATTCAAAACAACTGATGAATCAATTCCCCATCCGTTGCGACTGATGAATCAACTGTTAGAAGAAAACAAAAAAGTTCTTTCAATAGATGGTTGATTTGTTGCAACAGATGGTATATCTATTGTCACAAATGAGTTATTTGATGCAACAGATATAAAATATGTTGCCACAACTCAATAAAAATGGTTATTATTTTATTAAAATAAACGGTTATTAAAAAGGTATGAAGTCTTCAATTATTTAATTGAAAATTTTTTTATTTAAATTTAAGAACTAATTAATAATAATAAGCTGAAAGGTCATGACTTGTCACAATAATAAAAAACTCACCATCTTGATTTAATTAAGTCATTTTTTGATGAAAAATATTAATAAAATAAATGATAAACATAATTTATAACCGTAAAAAATAGTTATTTAATCGAATAATTGATGTTAATATTAAATAGGAGACAAGTAGTGACTTTTCACCATTTTTGTTTTTAAATCTATTTTTTAATTTATATAATAAAAAAGTCACCAATTTGGATTAATGAAAGTATATAATGATTATTAAAAAGGATAGATTATATGTTGTAGTAGATAGATTATTTGTTGCAACAGATGGTCAAATTATTGCAACAGATGGTATATCTGTTGTTACAGATGGGTTATTGATGCAACAGATATACAATTTGGTGCCACATCTCAATAAAACGGTAATATTTAAAGAAACGGTTATTGAAAAGGTGAGAGATCTTCGATTATTTAACTGAGAAAAATGTTATTTAAATTTAAGAACTAATTAATAATAATAAGCTCCAAACTAAGGACTTGTCACAATAATAAAAAAGTCAACAACATGATTTAATTAAGTCATAATTTTTCATAGTAATCAAAAAGTCACCAGTTTGAATGTAATTAATAAAATAGAGGTGAACAGTTGCGCCTTTTTGCCTAACTCATTCAAATTCAATCCTCTATAAATAGATCCCTCCTTACTCGTTCATTTTACTACATGCTAGTTATTTTTTGCATCTTGTGTTTCATATTACATCTTCAACCACTATCTCTTCAAAGACCAGATATCTTTTTCTTGACTTAGGTAAGTTTTTTTCTTTCTTTTTGTGTAAATCTACCCAATTGGTAGTATACGTTGTATTATATTCAGACTCTTTTTTTTACTTGTATTTTTATATTTTTTATCAATCCATGCGTGTTCTAGATATGGTTGATCCTATTTGAGATATTGCTATTCTGCGCAATATCGTGCGGGAACTTCAGAGGTAGGATCTGAAGTCCATGAGAGCAAGGATGCTCCGACAGATACGCAGGCTGAGAAGGGACCTGCCGCTGCTAGTTGACGATTGTCTAGATGACAATAATAATGATGATGATGATGGTGATGGTAATAATAATAATAATTAGGTTATGTTTACTTTTAGCATATATATTTTTATTTTTATTTATGTCTAATCTACCTACCTAATGTATTTTATTTTTGTTAAACAAAAAATTTATGTTTTTGTCTATTTCTTCTTCTCAACAAATACGTTGACGATTGGATGTAAGGAATAATTTTTAATCCAGTAGCAATAGAAAGAGTTTTGAATTCTTTTAACAGATGGACCATCTGTTGAAACATATTGGTTATCTGTTAGGTTTGTGGCAGGAGTTGTTTGTGTTGTTCCAAATAGATTACTCATCTGTTGCAATAGATTACTCCTCTATTGCAACAGATAACGTGTCTGTTGTAACAAATAACTAGTTTGATGCAACAGATAATTAGTCTATTGCAACAGATAACTAGTCTATTACAACAGATAACTCGTCTATTACAACAGATGACCCATCTGTTCTATTCATGTTACGGGAACTATAGAGAACCATAGACATGAATCCAACATATGAGTCTTCTATTATAATAGATGACTCATCTGTTGCAACAGATAAGTAATCTGTTTAAATAAATGACTTTTATGTTGGATTCATGAACGGGTCTATCCATTGTTGAAAAAACAGCAATAGTAGTGTACCAAGACGATAAATTAAACTATAAATCATAATTTTACTTAGCAAAGATACTTATGAAGTAATGCCAAAGAGATGTATGAAATAAAGTTTGACCTAAAAAAATATTCAAGTAGCAGCAGTAGCGGTAAAAACAATAACAATGATCGACAAGAAGAAGATGAATATGATAATGAAGTAGAAGATGATGATAATAAAGTTGAAGATGATGAATAAAGCAGCAATAGTAATGAACAACAAAAATCATGAAGAGAGAGAAAACCACAACGGATGAGAAGAGAAAGAAATACACATTTTTCCGTCTGTTTCATGTTATATTAACTAACATTTTAATCAATGTGTAAATTTAAAAACTTGTGGGCTATTTTCAAACTTTCCCAACTTTCTTAATATATAATAAAGTAATTGTCACCTTCACTCAATTATTAAGTCTTGAGTCACCTACACCTCATTTTCAAACTCTTTTGTTACTTTTAACTAAATGCCCCCTATTACATGACTCTTCTGAATATATTAAATTTATATTTATTTACTTTATTTTATTTTATAGAAATTTAATTCGCATTATGATATCTTTACGTTATTTATCTCATTCTCCCCATATGTAATTTTATCATACATAATATACAAATGAGTATTTTTATTTATTATGTTACTTTTTGCTAAATCATGTCATATTTGACAAAATATGCAATATGAGCTAGTCTAGAATACAAACTGATTAGCCAATTGTCTAGTTAATATAATTAATTCACACACACCGATAAATACATGGTTATTACATTTTAGTTCTTTTCTTAAATTTTCTCATATTGACATTATTATTTTATAATTGAATATTCTATCCTAAACATAATTTTTCGATTCATATAAATCATATAATATTTGTATTTTGAATTCAAACCAAAATACTACATCTCAAAATTCATATCTCTTATTGAGATAATTTGGATGTTGTGGAACCACAATTTCATATAGCGAGACACTTTAATTTAAATTTAAATTCACATTGTTGATATAAAAATAAATTAAATTGACATTTTTTTTAAAAAACGTTCTATCGTAAAATGATTTTCAAACTTCAAATATTTTGATTATGTACTTGCCATCAAAATATTATTTTTCTTCTCCTATTATATATAGATGGATTAGATAGTTTTTTCAATATTGGCAATTTTTATTTATGTTTATTTATTATCTTTTAAACTTGACATTTTAATTCATACTACTCATTCTAAAAATTCATATAATTTTATCTTTTCAATTTAAACTAAAAACAAAATTTAAAAGTCATATTCTTGTTTAAATTTAAATTTAAATAAAGGATTCCACCATAATAGAGTACTTTACTATGACTTTTAGTTCATGTTGTTACTTCAAAAAAAATAATCAAATTGACATTTATTTTTTAAAATTTTCATCTTAAAATAATTTCCTGACTTGAATATTATGAAAATTGATATTCGTCATTACAAATATTTTTTTTTCTTCTTCATTTTTCTATATATATGTAGTAGATATATTTTTTGGTATTAACAATTTTATTTTATTTTTAAATTTTTTATTTTAAATGTGTCATTTTAATTCATAGAAAATAACAACAACAACAACATACCTAGTGAGATTACAAAGTGAAGTTTGATGAGAGTAGAATATACATATATCTTATTCCTAATTCAAAGGTAGAAAGGAAATCATATAATTTTTTGTACTTTGATTCAAACTAAAAAATTGTAATTTAAAATAACCATATATTTAACTACAAACCTATAAAGTTAAAAATTTATTAAAATAGAAGAGTAGATAACAAAACTAACAATATCATAGTTAAATAAACTGGAAAAAGAATAATATATTTTAGAATAATCATTTTTATATAAATAGTTAACGTTCTCCATTAATTTGAAATAAAGTTTATATTTATTATTATTTTTAATATATAATTTTCTTTATTATATTCAATAGATTCATATAGCATTTGCTAAGAAGGAACAAAACTAAACACATTGTAGTATATTACTTAGTACTATTAGGTTAAGGATATAAGAAGCAGCCGCCTAAAAATATCAAGAACCCCAATCCCTCCAAAAATAAAAAATAAAGGACCAAATTTCCACCCAATTTTTTTAAACCCAATTAAACAATCTATTATCCCTTTCCACTTCACAGACATCCACACTCCTTTTCCTTCTTCCCCTTCACCGCCGTGGCCCCCCCTCTCCCCCACTATTATTTTTTCAATTTTTCATTTGATTTTGTAAATTTTATGATATATTGTTGATTAACAATATTTTTTTTTTGTAGGTTTTATAATATATAATTTTGTAAATAGATGGAATAAGTCTTACAATATGAGTATTGCGTTGGATTATATATTTTTATTATTGTAAAGGTAACAATATGTTTTTGTGAGTTTTAAAATTGCTATCGAGATTTGGGATCTTCACTTGTGAAATTACATTGATTATATTTTTGTTGTTGTATTGAAATTTAAAATTTAAAATTTATATCTATAGGTCTTATATGAACTTAAAGAAATTCTACTCGTTTGTTTACTTCTTTGATTGCTTTGCATATTTTTTTTTAATTTTTATTTGTTAAAAATTTTAGTAGTAAAATAAATCACTTAAGTCATATATTTTTATGTTCTAAATTTTATATATACACACACACTTGCATATATAATTAGTTTGTCTTGATTTTCTTGGTGCTGAAATACTTTACCATTATTGATTGGCATAGCAATTAAATAAGAGAATAAAATAGCAAATTAGGACATATGATGATCAGGTTGAGGACCAAAAAGGAAAGATGAGAGAAGACTATGCATCTTTGGACTCAAATAAAATGGTGTCTCAAATAATTGTATATTGTCCCTATTCTCAGAATTATAAACACAATTATATGTAGTTTAAAAAATATTTTTTAATCCCCAAAATAAATTTGTAGGTACATTACGTAACTTTTCTTATTGAAAAGCTTGTAAAATTCTTTAATTTGTAGTAATAAAATTGTTGAATTTATTTTTATTTCAGATACATTATAAAAATTCTTGTTATTAATAATGTTTATGACAATATTCTTCAATTTGTAGCAATAAATTCTTATAGTTGTGGCTAAGTCCATATATAATTGTAATAAATAGGGTTATAGTTTTTCTGTTTTTATAATAAATTTTAAAAGTTTCTACAATTTATGTTTTCGTGGAAAAACGAATAAATTTTAGTCATGTACAAAAATATTTATGGAGAACTTTATGTTATAGATATAGATTTTCTAGCTTCTAGCTAAATATAAGTATTCCTATCACAAAATTAAATGTAAAATAGCCACAAATTTTGAATTTTCATAGCAAACCAATCAAGTTTTTTGTCACAATAGAGCACATCATGGCTATAATATTAAAGTTGCGACATATTTTATTTCTTGTGACAAAAGATTAAAATTATTTTCTATAAGTATATATTTCGTAGCAAAGTTTTTTTTTATCATAACGTAACAACTTCAACACAATATTTTTTGTAGTTGTAAGTATTTGTCCTTAACCATAGACCATATAAAGTCTGTAGCTAATTTTAATTACGCCATTTCTTGCTACGAATGCTATAGAAAAAAAATTGTGACTAAAGTTTTTAGCCATGAAACTTTTAATATTTAGCTACAACATAATCTGTAGCTATATATACATTATGTTGTACCGTAGCCAAAAAACACCAAAACACAACTCTAGGGAGGAATACAGTGGTTAAAATTCACAAAAATTCAAAAACCAAAGCAAGGACCGTCACATACCGAGCTGGTTATTCTTAATCATTGACTTAGGGATTGTTCATGGTATTTTACTGCATTGGGATTCATAAGTAGTGGATGATCGATTCAAATGCCTACAGATCTCTTCTATCTTATTTATGTTACGTCTTGTATTGAGAAACTTTAGTTTCTCAGTTGTATTTTGTTATTTATTATTTCTTAGTGGCATGTACTAGCAACTTCTAAATTTTTGGTGATTTTATTTATGAGTTTGTATTATTTTTGGGTATTATCTTTCCTTTTGCATATTTACTTTATGAGTAGTTTTTTTGGTTGTTTGACATACTTATTCATGAGGGCGTGACTGGTGCCATCAAGACCTTATGTTTTGGATAGACACACCTTACTAAAATTTTCAACTTTTATCTTCTCCGTAGTTGTCTAAACCACCTAAAACGACCTCAAAATCAATGACTCTGATTCCTTTGCGTCCAAAATCATGAGAAGATCTAATATTTTGATTAAAAATATTATTTGAAGCTTAATTTATCAATGTGGTATCAATTATACTTAAGATGACATTAAAATACAACACACACGTCACGATTAAAACTCTTCTAAATCTCATGGGAATTAATAAAACTGTTATAAACTAATAAAGAATAAAGAAGAAGAGTAGAGAGAATAGAGAGAGTGATTCTTATTTCTTTTCTTGAGGGACGAGACATCATAAGATTGTAAATACAATGAATAAAACCCCTCTATTTATAAGAGAAATTTACTCCTAGTCTGAGTAAAAGACAGGTGCTTCAAATCCTAATAGATATCAAAGTAGATCTTGGTAGATCTTGATAGACATTCACTATAATGTAAATACATCTATAACACTCCCCTTTGAATGTCTAATTGGTAGATAATGAGTCTCATTAAAACCTTACTAGAAAAAGACCAGTAGAAAAAAAATCTAGTGAAGGAAAAAGAGTACACATCTCTAATAATACGCATTTCGGCTGCCTCATTAAAAACCTTACAAAGAAAACCCAGTGGGACAAAACCTCGTAAGGAAAAAAAGTACAACGCTTATTAACTCCCCTTAATGAGAACATCTTTGACCTTTGCATCTCGATCTTGGGCAGCATCTTCTTGAAAGTTGCAATTGAGGAAGATTTGATGAATAAATCAGTCACATTGTTAGTTGAACGAATTTGTTGCACGTTAATATCATCATTCTTTGTATCTCATTTATGTAGAAAAACTTTGGCAAAATGTGCTTCATTCTATCTTTATTTATGAATCCTCCCTTAAGATGTGCTATGTATGCTAAATTATCTCTGTATAAAATTATGGGTTAGATTATCATATTTCACACCGCATTTTTCTTGAATGAGATGTATCATGGACCTTAACAATACACATTCTCGGCTTGCTTCATGAATAGCTATTATCTCAGCATGATTCGATGAAGTGGCTATGATAGACTGCTTTGTATATCTCCAAGATATGGCAGTACAACCACATATGAACACATAGCCTATTTGAAACCAAGCTTTATGTGGGTTAGATAAGTACCCAACATCATCATGAACAATAAGATCGGGACTTTAATCTTTAAAATAAAACAAGCTCATGTGTTTTATCCTATTTTGATGTCTCATAGTAGGAACAGAAATATACCTTGCTAACAAATTGACTGAAAAGGCTATAGGCCTTGTAGTATTTGCAAGGTACATGAGTGCATCAATTGCACTAAGATATGGTACTTCATAACCAATCCAATTCGATATATTTCAAATTTCAACAAATAATCTATTTCTTTGAAAACTCTCTAAGAGTTCCAATGATGTTCAAACAATAAGCTTATACAATATAAGGATTATAAATAAGTTTCCCAGAAACTTTTATATGCTTCAAGTATTTTGAATCCTTAAAAGTTTTTCACATAAGTTTTGTCAAGTGACAATATTTAACATTTCATGAGTGACATCTTCAAATATCTGGACTGCAAATCAAATAAGTTCAATACTTACCAAAATGCATCCTTTCATGTCACTTAATAAATATTTCTACGTCAGTATGCTTAAATTAACGTAGAATTCAGATACTCATAATCTTTTACAATATTGCGCCAATATTGTGTCAGAGATATTGATGATATATCATTTAGTATCGGTTCATAATGCGACATAATATTTTGAGATCTCATCACTTCATTATTTTCAGGTACATGAACCTCTTCTAAGGTTTCATGAAGTTTTATGTCGTAGGATCTGTAAGAGCTCATTGCCTTCTTATTATGATTATTTGCTTCTTATTTTACAAGGACTATTTTATTTGGAACCGATTAGTCTACCACGCATCACGCATGCATAGACTTTGTCCTTTAGGAACACAAAATAAGAGCACTTGCGCTTAATATGAGATGCTTTCGGCATTTGACTTAAATAATCTTTTGGATTAGGATCTGGTGATAATTCCTAATATATTTCATAGCGCTTATAATCTCGTCCTTATGTTAGGAAAACTAACATACATCCTCTACTTCTTTGAGGAATCCATCTTTGTGCATTATGGTATATTCATTAATCGTATACCGCACATCAAAATTATTAGATGAAATAATTGGTTCGCGACCTTGAACCAATTGTGAGGGAAGAAATAATCATAATTTATTGATCTAATGCATACAAGTGTTATTGTATTCAAAATATCATATTTCAGACCAATACATGAAACTTTGTTCTCATTAGCGATGGTTTAGCTATTTATCGAAGGCATTCAATGCTAAACCATCATCATCAAGATAACTTTCTTGATTGCACAATTTAAAAATTATCTTCTTAATTCAATTTTATTGAGCAAGCAACTTTATGAATGTCAAACTGCAAGTTGACAATGAATGTACATGTGATTATCTTATTGATGCATCTTTTCAACATATCTACTAAATCAAGTCACCATGCATTAAAACATAAATACGTCAATCACATCTCAAAATACCTTGGGAATCTAAAGTAGCCCTCCAGGGATCACAACTCCATACTTGATTATGGATAATATCAAGTCTCATATCCTCAAACTGGCAACTCTGAATATGCTTAAGTATGGTAGACCTCGCCTCAATACTAGTAAGAGTTCTCCTGGGTTAAGAAATATCAAGTCGCACCATTAAGTTGGCTAAGGACTAGATGTACTATGCCAACGACCTCTAAGAAATTAAAATAGAAGCAAAGCTACCCATAATCACCACCTTGATACTTAAGAAATCCACTACCACATTCGCATTGCTCGGATAGTATAGAATAGAGGTGTTATAATCCTTAAGTAACTCCATTCATTTGTTCTGCCTAGCTCTCTCTGGGTCTTAAGATACTTAAGTTTATAATGATCGGTGTAGATATCACAATGCATGACATGTAAATAATACCTCTAAATTTGAAGCATAAAAACTACCATTGTAAATTCCAAATCATGATTGGGATAGTTGTACTCGTGCACCTTTAGTTGCCTCAATTCATAAGCAATTACTCAACCCTGATACATCAAAACACAACCCAAATCAACACTAGAAACATTGTAATATATGTGAATCCCTCACCCTCAATATGAAGAGCCAATATAGGAGTTAAAGTGAGAATGCCTATAATATTTCGGAAGTTCGACTCACACTCCTCGAAACACTAGAAACGAACCTCCTTTAGGGTCAATATGGTTATCAGCATTGCATAGTCATAAAACCCTACATAAATTGACTATAGTAACCGACTAAACCAATGAAGCTATGAACCATAGATAGAGATGTAGGTATATCCTAATCATGTATTGTCTCAATCTATATAGGGTCCAACATAATCCCATCCTTAGACACCACATGTCTTGGGAATGTCATCGACTCAGGACAGAACTCACATTTTAAGAATTTTGTAAAAAGCCTATGATCTCTCAAAGTCTGGAGCATAATCCTCAAATATGCATATTCTCCTCCCTACTTGTTAAATACACGATGATGTCATCAGGGAACACAATAAAAAAGGAACTTAAATAAGGCTTAAACATGTGGTTTATCCAATCCATTAATGTTGTTGGGGAGTTGGTCAACCCAAAATACATCACCAAGATCTCATAAGGACAATAATGTGCCCAGAAATTTTATCTTTGGGATGTCAAATAAATTATCAATCCGAGGCATATGATATCTATTTTTCACTGTAACCTTATTAAGATACCTATGGTAACTACACATAAGAAAGAAACTATATTTCTTCTTCACTAACAAGACCGGATCACCCTAAGGAGACACAATCATTCTAGTGAACCCCATACCCAAAAGATTTTGATGTTGAGAATTCAGCTTCTTATGCTATATAAGAGCCATATGGTAAGGTGTCATAGAAATAGGTTGGGTTCCCAACTCAAGATAAATAATAAACTCAATATCGCACTAAGGATGAAAACCAGATAATCGATAGGAAAAACTTCTGAAAAATCATGAACTATAGGAAAAGAGGCAAGTAAGGGACTCTCTACACTAATAACGTAAATATAAGCATCATAATACTTGCAACCCTTGATATAAGTCTCCTATCCTGAACATAAGAAATAATCCTATAACGCCCTGGAAAATGGGTCCCGGAGCATCACACGGTGCTTGGGGCTACAAGTAGCCCCAAGCTAACCCTTTGAGCCATTTTCATTCAGTTCAACACAAATCAATGGGGTTTCCATAAATAACCCTCAAATATCAACAGAGTAATCATCATCCTAGAATAAAAGAATTTCAGCAAGATAACAAAATACGACTTATTAGTCAACTCCCAACATCTATACTAGTTTGACAAGCCTCTAAGAAAATCAATAAAACCAGCGAGCCATTGAGACATGCCCTAACTGACTCATACTCAGTTATCAAATATAAACAATTTCATGAAACCAATATCAGACATCACGTCCTCGGAACATGAGGAATCACCACAACAGAGGATGTAGAACAACGTGCCCGAAGAATCACTGTCGAACCTAGAACTGAGCACCTGAACCTACATTCCGAGAAAATGCAGCCCACATCCAAAGATGTGGGTCAGTACCATGGAAAGGAACTGAGTATATGGGGGTGTATGCAATTGTATAAACATCATCATCATAAATATTTATAAGAAATATGCAGGATGTATGAAAGACTCACATAGCCCGAAGAAAATCATCATAATCATGAGAGGATGAAATAAGTAAAATAACATATGTGAGTCATCATATAATTTGTCAATCACTTTCAGTTCATCAAGAATATCAATTCTCATAATGCAAATATCATTTAAATCTTTCGAAAAAATAACTTTCACAATTCCACTTTTAAATCACTTCACCATTCACCATAGACATAAAAACACACACACACACTGGGAGATCCTATAACCGACATAAACCATGTGAGCTATATGGAGTCCAACGTACAACCCACGTTGGGGAGAGCCGTCCTATATTTTCTATCGGAGTAGGACTATCGATATCAAATCCATACAAACTAGTGATCACTATATAAATCAGCCTCAGGCTCACTCCTACAGGGGCACGTAGTTCTAGAAAAGTAAGGTCGCTTTATACCTCCCACTCGATGCTAAAGATTTCTCCCGGACTTAGCTCAGATCATTTCAAAGACAATCCACAACAAAACAATTTCAGTAATATATAAATATACATCGGGATCCATCATGCTTCCCATCTATCAAAATCATCCCAAGTTGCACCCTCAACAGATTGGTTTCGCCGCAACACCTTGACCAAGGGAACTTCTTTGTTCCTTAGTCTTCGGACACTGAAATCAAGAATCTTAATAGGAATCTCATCAAAAGAAATATTTTCTTGAATATCAGTACTCACAGAGAAATCCACTACCACAGCATCGCTAATATGCTTTCTAAGCATGGAGACATGGAATATTCGATTAATAGAGGACAACTCGGAAGGCAACTCGACCTCATAAGCTACCTTACCAACACGGCTAAGAATTTTGTAAGGACCAACATAACGGGGACTAAGCTTTCCCTTCTTTTCGAATCTCTTCACCCCCCTCTTGGGTGAAATTTTCAGATACACTAGGTCACCAACTTCAAACTCAAGGTCTCTCCTTCTAACATCCACATATGACTTCTGATGACTCTATGCAGTTTTCAACCTTTCCCTAATTAACTCAACTTTTTCCATAGCCTCAAATACCGAATCAGGACCACTCATAGCCGCTTGCCTCAAATACCAAATTAGGAACACTTATAGCCGCTTCACCTACCTCAAACCAACCTATGGGTGATCTACACTTCCTCCCATATAAGGCTTCAAATGGAGCCATGCCAATACTAGAGTGGAAACTGTTATTGTAAGCAAACTCTATCAACGGTAAGTGATCATCCCAACTTTCCTTAAAGTCAAGTGCACAAGCTCTCAACATATCTTCTAAGGCCTGGATGGCCCGCTCAGCCTGACCATCTGCCTGCGGATGAAAAGCAGAACTCAAAAGCACTTGGATACTAAGACCCTTCTGAAAAGCTTTCCAAAATTGAGAAGTGAACTGAGTACCCCTATCCAAAATGATAGACAACGAAACTCCATGCAGTCTGAATAGCTCTCAGATATACAATCTAGCATAATCCTCAGCAGTATATGAAGTATGAATAGGTAAGAAATAAGCAGACTTAGTCAACCTATCAACCACAACCCAAATAGAATCATGATGGCGTCGGGAAGGAGGTAAACCAATCAAGAAGTCCATATTTATATCTGCCCACTTCCAGGTGGGAATACTAAACTCTTGCATCATACCACCAGGTCTTTGGTGTTCAACCTTAACCTGTTGGTATGTTGCACACTTAGCTACAAACGCTGCTATATCTTTCTTCATGCCACTTCACCAATAGATTTCCCGCAAGTCTCGAAATATCTTGGTGGCACCAAGATGAATATAATATCGCGCCCCATGTGCTTCAGCCATAATCCTCTGTCTCAGATCATCAATATTCGAGATACACAATCTACCCTGCAATCTCAACACACCATCTCCCCCTTGGGAGAAAACCTCTACTTTTTGGTCCTTGACTAACTCCTTCAGTCGGACCAAACTAGCATCTAAGTATTGCTTTTCCTTCACTTCTGAAACCAAGGAGGATTCAGAACTACTCTGAACCCCTATACTACCTTCAACAAATTCAAACAACCTAACCTCCAATCTAGCCAAACGATGTACATCATGAGCCAACTCTTTCTTACCTTTTACCACATACGAAATACTACCCATGGACACTCGACTTAGGGCATCCGCCACAATATTGGCCTTTCCCGAATGGTACATCACAATCATATCATAGTCCTTTAATAATTCTAACCATCGTCTCTACCTAAGATTCAATTCTCTGGGTGAACACATACTGTAGACTCTTATGATCAGTGAAAACATCAACATGGACACCATACAAATAGTGTCTCCAGATTTTCAAAGCAAACACAATAGCAACCAACTCAAGGTCAAATCATTCAAAATATCTCAAATATTCAAAATCAACGTGCTTATAACACACACTTTCTCAAAAAACATAATTTCCAATGGGGATTCAAGACCCAAATATCAAAGTCATGATAAATATGATTCAAGATTCATGCTTTATATCTCCACACATTTAAATTCATCTTTCAAAATCATAAACATCAAGATTTCATAATAATCATCATAAGATATGGGTTCATGCTTCAAATTCGTAAAAATCAAATAAAAATCATGCCTTTGTAAAGAAAATTACTTTTGAGCACAAGAACGAAAGAGAGTTCTTGTTTAAAAAACTCCACACATTGAATGATGAACTTTAGATCGATACTCATTTTTGATATGTTAATCGTGCCTTTAAATAAAGGTTCTTGGAGTTCTTGAACTAGGAACCTGGAATCTTGAATAAATTTGCAGAATTAATGGTGAACTTTGGAGGTTCTTGATGTTGGATTAGGAGCTTAGGGTTTTTTTCGAGGGAATTTGATGAAATGTAACATATAATGCTTTTAATAGGCTTTAATATAGGATTTGGATGGATTTTGGGTGAGGGGTAATGACCAAAACGCCCCTAAAAATCAAATAATTCTTGAATATGTTCTTTGGTGGACTGTTTTGATAGTTTGAAGTAGATCAACTATAACGTTTTACTCCGATATCCAAATTAGATGAAACCAATTTCGTTAGAAAGAAGACTCTCATATCTTTCCATTGATATATAGTATCTCACCCAGATCATTGTGTATGAGGAGTTATGATCATTTGAAGTTGGAGTAAAAATATGCCCGGCTTCAGTATTTTTTCCTGCACGTTTTACTATTCACGGTTTGATCGAAATATTCGTAAATCGTCGCTCGGGTGTCTGTTTTGGATGATCCATGTATTGTTGGAAAGATTATTCGATACTCTATGCAATGGTTGATCATAATCTAAGAGATTCTGCATGGAAAAATTTATAATTCATTCTAGAAGATAGAACCCAACACGTTTACGCACAAAATTTCAACAAAAAATTTCCCGGGGTATTACAAATCCCCATCAATTTATTTCTAAAAGAACCTTTCCACATAATTGTAGGTATACCATGCATGGATAAGGTAACGATCTTGGAAAAACAATGCAAGAATACATGATACAGGAATAACCAGTCCATACCCAGAGTCATATCAAAATCTACCATGTCTAATAAATATCATCTTGAGTATCAAACTCTCAAAAAGTCATAACACGTAATCTATAAAGCCAATCTACTTCTAAAAAATCACCCATGGGAGTAAATACACACAATGACAAAGATAAAGAATCCCAAAATAACTCTAATTGCATTGCATAATATAATGACCCTCTAGGTTATTTCATTAATTTTTTTTGCATTTGTATAGTTTTGACCCTTCCCATAGTGGCTATATGTCATTTATGACTTGTTAGAACTATCATTTTAATTATCAGATAATCTATTTGAATTTTAGGCTTATTTCTCTATTTTAGAGCCTTCATTGTTTAGAATTTGGTCTTGGAACAAAACTCCTAGTAGATGACCTTGAATGAGAATTTCAATAGCACCATCAGCTCCAAAATATTGATTTTCATCTAGTGAGACCCTTGGTTCTAGTACCGAGGTTTCCAGGCTCATTTTGGGCTATTGGGTGGATTATATGAAGAATGAAACTATAGGTGTGGGTGCCATATTCATTCAAAATAATCTTAGATAAAAGTCTCAATGGTCCATTGAGTCAGGAACATTGAATTTGGTATGGTAGCATAGTTTGTTTGTGCGCACATGGATTTAAACAAATACTGAGCTCTTGATCTAAGCCTATTTCGAACATAGCAAAATCTGGTGCATGGCACTTGATAGGACCACTTAAGCACCTATTGGGTCACTTTAGCGCCATGGTCCTCTTTAATGGCCCTGGACCTTTACTGGTGGTGCACTTTAGCGCCTAATGGTCACGAAAGTGGTGACTTCTTTAGCGCCATTTATCGGCACCCACTGCTATTGCCAACTACATTCGCAGTCGTGTTGCTACTTTAGTGGTAAGCAGTTTAGCTCCCAGTTATTCACTTTAATGACACCTGTAGACTTTTTATTCCATTTTCTTTAGCCGATTTTCTACCATTCCTTCCACTATTTTAAAACCAATTGAGAGCTCAAAGAGAGGAAAAGTTAGGAAATCATCCACATATATTGAGGTAAGCTAACCTAAATCTTCTTGGTCATTTCCCATTAATTTTCTCTTTGATTTCCATTCTCATTCTTGATAGAATCCTTACAAATTATGTCTTAAATTCCTAAATTGTTAGGGGTGATTGGAAGCTCGATTTATGCTTTATTTATGCTCAACTTTTAAGAATTGATTCATTGTCCTTCGAGGGACCTCGTGATGGGTACAGTTTTGCATTCTATTTGCAAGCCCCACAAGCTTATTCTTGACCTGAATTTTGATCTAACCCTTAGTATGGCAATATGGGACTTATTTTACTCATAACGATGTGTATATTACAATTTTGATAGCATGATGGAATTTTAGGATTATGGAGTGAAGACAAAATATTCATGCATGATTCAAGGGTTACAGTCCGTCATTGAGGTAGGCTTTTTTCCACCCTTCTTCTTGAGATGGTGTTTTATATATGTTGTATGTTTGATAGGGGTGTTAGAATATGATTATTTTTAGAAGACAATGACCTAGCCTAAATATGAGTTTGGGGGTTTGAACGGTATTTGACCCTTAAGTTGAAATACATATTATACTTCTATAATCCTATTACCTTCTTTAGAGATAGAACTACTTCATAGTATGATTATAATAATATTCTAAATATGGGATAAAAAGTAAGTATTAAAAGCATGATTAGTATGATTAGTCTTATTTGAACTGTTTAGGCTATCTTGGAGCAGTAATTAATTAGAATTGACTTTGTTTCTCATTTTCTTGGTGAAATTTCTATGTTAGGGATAATTGTGGCTCATTTAACATCTGAAAGAGAATTTAGACACCTTATCAAAGATAGTGTTAGAAACTTGCCTAAAATAGATTTTGGGGATTAGAAGTGGGCCCTTATGGATTACCTTAGGCCAGGACTTGTATTAGCTTTATAGACTTATATTCGCATGTTAGACTGTTAGACATAGTTGAGACTAATAAACCTCTAGTATAAGGTTGCGAAGTGATTTGGCTGATTGTAATTATTTTTCTCTAAATTATTATCTTAAGGTTATTTCAGATATAATATTGGGCCTAATATCGTGATTATGATGCTATGGTTATGTCTGATATATATTAGGCTCAAGGCCATGATTATGGTATTGTTAGGTTCTAGGAAGTATTCTATCCTTGTAAAGGATGTGGTCATAGTTTATAGACATCTTTATGCTTATAATCATATAATTTAAATACTGGTGATGACATGCATAGATTTGTTACAATCATGAGCACTGGGATGGTAAATAGTATGATTCCAACTATAATATAGTTTTATTACTTTTTTCCTCGAGAGGGATCTATTTCCCACCTTTCAGTTTTAAAATAAATTTCTTCAGAACAAGAATCATACCATCTTAATGAATAAATTATAGGCCTTTGAGCATAAAAATGTTTTAGATATTTGATTGAGATAGATTCCAATCCACAATATTGCTACTACTATTTACCTTGGTCAATAGATATTATGACCATGTCTATACTTTTATAATGATTTAGTCCTAGAGTTTATCCCAGGCAATGGATTTATAGACTTATACTCTTTTAGCCACAGTTCTAGCCGTGCATTCTACATATACATATATATATATATATATAATTATATTAGACAAAGTATAATGATGATGATATTGGTGATATGAGGTTTGATTCAAGTTCTAATATTGATGATATGAGGTCCTATTCAAATCAATGATTGATGATATTATGATATGAATTTTAGTTTATGTAAGACGATTGATGATAATATAGTGGTTATGGTATTATAGATACTCCTTAGATTCGTTTATCCATGTGCATTACCAATCACTTGTATATGCCTACATCTATCAACCTTATAAGGGGTTGCATAGATATAGGTGAAGAGTATGACTTCTGGTATTTTTTTTATTGAACCTTCTATACCTATAGAGTCAGGGGTTTATGATAGGACCAATTAGGTATTGTTTGTCTGGAATTAGGTATTGTTTGTCTGGACTAGCTAGTTACATTATTAGAGTTATTATGATTGGTTTGTGGTAGCTTTATTATTGGACTGGCATTGAGATTTGAGGTATGCTTCTAATTATTTTACCTTATGGTTATGTTATTTTGCATTATTATTCCTTGGTTAGGCATTAGGGCTTTAGACCTAATATTTTGATTCCTTTCTTTATGGTTGCTTTATTATGGTAATTATCTTATGTTTACACATATGAATTAGATGCATTGAATATTTTAGCTCTAGTTCCTACTATTATTGGGAGGCTTAGAGATTCTAGTGTGATGACTTAGGTTGTACCTTTGAGTTTGTGTGAATAGATATGGTATTACTGTATATCCCATCCTTCCTTTATTTAATCATATTTTCTATCTATCCTTAGCCTGGTATTCTAATATATATATCCTTCTTTTGATCTTTTTTGTTATATTGGTTAGTATAATATGGTGTTATGGTTTCCAAGTATAGCTTGAATTGGATAGTTTATCCTTATTGCCTCTTTACTTTTACTCTATTAGTTCTTGGATATTATGGTGTAGTTTACATCCCTGCTTTTATGCTATTTATTTTTGGATTATCTTTGGTGCTTAGTTAGTGGTTACCTAATGAGTAGCATGCATTAGTACTCATACTACACTTCTGAACCTCTAGATGATAGTACTAGTTCTCACTATTGTTGTGTGTATCATGTAGAGTAGCTATGATTCAGAGGCATAGGGTGAGCTCCTAGCGTTTATAGTATTGCTATTCTCCCTCTTATGTACTAGACTAGTCTCTATGTTATATTTAGAGAGGAGTTGTATCAGTATATTTATTTGTAATTTGTTTTTGTTAGCCTAAATAAATTAGAAACTTTTGTACTGATTCCATAAAGTATTGGGACTATCTTATATATTTTAGTATTTTATTTCATTTATTTTGCATTCTCTCTTTGTTTCTCTTAGTAGACATTACTAGTAGTTCTAGACTAAAGGTTGCCTTGCCTACTGGTATGTTATACTATGCGCCATCATGACCTGAGAAATTAGGTCATGAAAAATTGGCATTAGAGCCTAGATTTATTATTTTATTGGTACAAGAGCTAAGTGTCTAGTAAAAACCTACGGATTGGGGTGGGGAAATACTGTCCTATCTTTGGGAGGCTATAGGGAATTCTTAGGAAATTTTGATCTTGATGTCTTCTCGTGTGTCCGTATTTCTATGAACCTCTAGTATGTTCCTTGACTCTATTCTACATTAGATGGGTGATACAAGGTTATCGATTAATGTGTATGGGACTCTGTCACATATTTTTATAGCTTTAATATAGCATCAAATTAGGAAATTAGGGATGGATGTTGAAGATCTTAAGTACTAGTTAAAGGATTTGGGGCCAACATAGGCTCCCAAAGAGTTTGTAATAGTTTTAACCTTTTTGAGATTTAGCATTGGGTATCCCAAGTCTTTTTGATTATGCCTCACAGCCAGGGGTAGCATTCGATTCATCAAGTAATTATCAGGCTAAGAGTTGGGTTTTTGGTATTTAGTAGGGTTTCTTTTTTATTTTAGAGTATGAGATAAGGTTTCTTGAGTGGGACAAGAATATTCCTATGATGTATTCTTCAGAGCATAACATGGTGTATAGATTTATTAGAGGATTAGCATTACCACTTTATTTTGCATCGAGAACTTGATAGTAGTTGGGTCTTTCTTATTCAAAATTATGATCAAGCAATGGCCATAGAGAGAGAATGTGTAGAGACTTATGAAGGTGGTAATAATAGACTATATCATTAGTATAGCATTGTTGGTATTCTATCCGAGAATGAGGATCCTCTCAGTGGAGGTCAGTTACATTTGCAGCCTATTGGTTCTACATAATTAATGTTTCAGACTATGGGTGGCTCTCAGATTAGTCATGACGATCATAATGGGTAGAGTTCTAGTTGGACCTTGATTAGTTTTTGGTATGGGTCTTTAGGCTAGACCAACCATTTTGGATCAGGAGGGGAAATATCTTAGAGTATTTTAAGAACTTATTTTGGTTATGGTAAGATAGGACATTAGTCTAGAGAGTGCATCAGATGCGAGTTGGATATTCAGACAGAGTTAGAATATATTCCCTACTAGACTAGAGTTCTCGAGGAATGTTATCATTATGGGGAGGATGTTTATTTTTATTAAGAGTGCTCTCAACATCAGTTGTCTAGAAAGTTGAGGTCAACTCATATTTTTAAACAGGTTAGGCCTTTAGGGGTTTGCTATGACTCCAGAGATATGGATCACTAGCCTAGAGAGTGTCCTCGATATGGGATACTTAATCATTCATCTTATTCAAACCAATCTCATAGTGTTTTGACCCCATAAGTTAGAGATAGTGCATCTAGTGCCTCAGTTGATGATTCAGTCGGTTAGTCTAAGTTTAGATCCATTCAGATTTGTTTTTACTCAGATCCGTTAGGCATTTGACTTTGGATTTCACCATGATAGGTGTGCTTTTTTTTCCTACCTTTACATTTTTATTTATGAGTATTAGGGTTCTCGTATCCATCGATAATTGTATACCTTAGTAAATTTATAGTGATTGTTGTGTACCTTGACATAGGGTTCATGATTATTTGGCTATCCCATAGGTTATTTCTTTTAGTAGTGGATATAGTGGACCAATATTGATATTTCTCCATTATGGGTGTAAAATTTGGGCCCGAAGTCCTATTTACCTTGGCATATTGGCTTTCTTGTGACCCTAGAGTTGTACTTTCTATTGATTTTAATTTTTGGTACCAACTATTCCTTATGTTTATGATTATATTTCTGTTATTATTATTGTCATTATGTGATGTTAATTGATCCTCTCTTGGTATGTGGCTAGATTGTTAGTATTTAGTTAGGATTTCCCTTTCTCACGCTTCTTATGCATTTGCTTGGACAACTAGATTAGCAGGATAATTTTTCTTCTATAGTGAGGTGAGGTTGGTCATTTTCCTCTTCTTTTAGAGTTTGCTAGATCGGTTATGGAGTGCATTATGGTATAAAATGTATGTTGACCTTTCATAATTTTGTAATGGTCTTAGAGATGGCAATTAGCTATGCGGTTTGTTTCTGGGCTTGAGACTTTTGGACTTGCCTTATGGTTTCCTAAGATTTTATTTTTGAGTATCTATATCTATGTGAACTATTTCTGATGTTGACTAATTTGGGATTCATTATTCAGATATGACTAGTTTATCACCTAATAGTAGTTTTGATGTTGATGTTGAGAAGTCTTAAATTCACCTTTTAGGTTTGTTGGGTTCATCTGGTGGTGATAATTTTCTCTTGGTATTAGTGTGAAGTTGGATATTATATTCTTTTCGTGATATAGTTCTTGTCTAAGTGGAGTTAGAAAGTTGGAGATAGGTGATCTTTCTTATGGCCGCTTTTTAGTTAGAAAATTTGAAATTAGTTATCTTAAGTTGCTTGATTCATTTTTTGGTAGTGGTCTTGGCCTTGGCTTTATTATTGAGATTTGGTGCTTTCTTCTTCAGCAATGTGATTCATTGGCCATTTAGGTTAAGGTTTCCTTACTTGGATGGATTCAGGAAATCCTCATATCAAAATTGTTCAATCAAATAATACTTGGTAGAGTGCTTCTCCTTGGTCATATATGTATCTATATTTGTTGTCAGTATAGAGTAGTGGATTGATTAGTTTTCGGCTAAAGTTGCGTATCTCCAAGTTGTTAGAGTTTTGGTTATCTCTGGTGCAGTTGTATTTATTATGAGTTCTTGAGTAAGCTTTGGTGGTTCATGCCCTCTAGTGGATATAGAGTTAGATGCTTGTGTTTTTAGCCTATCATTTATCCTATATTGTGATTTTGCTCTTTATTTATGTTTCAATTTTTGTTTGACATAATTCAATGATTATATGTCTAATTTGAATAGTAAGGATGATTTTAGTATTTGGCCTTATTTCAGAGTTATTGGCTTAGTTTTGGATTTGATGTCTTGGAAAGGTAATTTGAAGGTTAAGGTAGATTTGGGGTATCGATACTTACCCATCTTCAAATTTAGTTTCGATAGTTGAGATCGAGTGGCTTAGTCTTAGTGTGGAGATTTTAGTTTGGAGTTTTAGAGTTTAGCTGCAACCTTTACTTTAGTTGGGATTTTATCTACAGGCTGGTTAAGTATACTTCGTGATTACCTACTTGGTCTTCTTCAGTTCAGATACATTATGGTTGATAGGTGTTCAAAGTAGTTGACACGATATAGGTCCCTTTGGCATTGACCTTGAGTTTTCAATTTTTGTTGGGATTTTTTTATGATTAACTTAGTAGGAGTGATATCCTTGAGTTAGACAGAGTATGGATTATCCCTCAATTGGTGGAGCATCCTAGAGAGGATCGTTCTATGGTGAGTGTGTGTGCTTTAGAATCTTGGCTTCCAATTTAGATGGTTCTCTAGGCCAATTATTGAATTGGTATGTATCATACACATTGGTTATCTCTATTTATGTTCCCAAGTGGCACCTTATGAGCTTATTATCATGCTTTGCATTACGGATTTTAGTGGATCAAGTTTAGTTCTTCAAGGTTAGTGTGATGGAGTTGCACGAGAAGGACTTAGGTCACTTTCTTCTTGGTTTGGAGTGGATATCAGGTTTAGAAAGGCAAAAGTATATTATATTTAGGTTTTGGAGTTGGTGGAATGAGTCACACCTTGGTTTGCCTTTGGCTTGGATGTTTTTACATTTGATTGTATTGGTATTAGTATGGTATCTATGTGTCATGGTTCAATTTGTATGCATCAGTCTTTCTTGGTTCATTTAATAGCCAGTCCGTTGTTGAAGTTGAGTTTTTGTTGTTTGATAAGTGAGGAGAGGAAGCTGGTTGGAAAAGGGATATCTTTGGCAAAATCCCTTAGAATTATTGTGTCTTCTTTGAGGTTATTCGGGAAGTCGTGCTTAAAACATGCAAGGCCGATACCTCATCCCTTTGAGAATTCATAATCATCTATCCATTTACTTTCATAGATGAAAGTCCCTTTAGTAGTGGATATTATAATGACCCTTTGGTCCTTTCCTTGATTTGCATGCATTTTCAGTATTTTGAGCCTTTCCATAACAGCTACATGTCATTTATGAATTGTCCAATCTATCAATTTGATTATCGGACAGTCTATTTGGATTTTAGGCTCATTTCTCTATTTTGGAGCCTTCATTATTTAAGATTTGGTCTCAGACCAAAACTACCAGTAGATGACCTTGGATTAGAATTTTTATAGCGCTATTAGCGTCGCATCCTTGATTTTAATCCAGGGGTACCCTTGGTTCAGGTTTCAAGGTTTTCAGACTTGTTTTGGGCTATCCGGCAAACTATATAAAAAATAGAACTAAGGTGTGGGTTACACATATATTCAAAATGATCTTGGTTGAATGTTTTGATGGTTCCATTTAGTCCAGACATCAAATTTGGTATGGTAGCATAGTTCATTTGCACACACGGGGTTCCTGACAAATCCTTATACTCGGTCAAAGTCCATTTCGGGTTTAGATAAATCTGGTACATATGACCTATTAGTATCTCTTTAGCACCTATTGGGTAGTTTAGTTCTCAAAACTTTAGCAGAACTGGCCCTTTTCTGTTGGTGCACTTTAGCGTCATTGGGGCCATTTTAGCGGCACCTGCTGCTGTCGCCAGATCACTTTAGCGGTGTGGTACCTCTTTGGCGGTATGTGCTTTAGCACACAAGTGTCCTCTTTAACGGCACCTGTTGCCTATTTATTCCTTTTTCTTCACTCGAGTTTCTACCTTACCTTCCACTATTGTTACAACAAATTGAGAGATCAAAGAGAGGAAAAAAAAGGAAATAATCCACATAATTTGAGGTATTCTAACCTAACTCTTCTTTGTCATTTCCCATTGATTTTCCCTTCGATTTCATTTTCCTTCATTTGTGGGTCCCACAGGCTTGTTCTTTACCAAAATTTCATCTCTACCATTAATATATAAATATGGGTTTCATTTTAATCCTAATGACCTGTAGATTGCAATTTTGATAGCATGAGAGTATTTTGGAATCATAGAGTGAAGACAGACAATTCATGGATAATTCAAGGGTTGCGGTTTGACATAGATGTAGGATTCTATCTAATATTCTTCTAGAGATAGTGTTTTGTATATTTTTTTTTATGTTAGATAGGGGTATTAGGATGTGATTGTGAGTAGAACACCGTGACCTAGCCTAAATTATAAATTCCACGGCTAGAGGGTGTTTGACGCTTAAGTTGAAATACGTATGATACTTTAATAATCCTATCACCTTATTTATAGATTGAGCTAATTTCTAGCATGAGTATGATATTATTCTAGATATGGGATGGGATTTAGGTATTGGAAGGATGATTAGAATGATTAGTCTTATTTGAACTGTGTAGGCTATCTTGGATAGGTAATTTAGGTGGAATTGACTTAGTTGCTCGTGTTCTAGGTGGAATTTCTAATTTAGTGGCAATGATGGCTTATATAAAATATAGAAATGAATTTAGATACCTTAACCTAGGATGGGGTAGAATCTTGTCTAAAATGGATTTCGGGGATTAGAAGTAGGCCTCTCCGGCCCCCCTCAGCCAAGACTTGTGTTATCTTTGTAGACATATTTTACTATGGTATCCTGTTAGAAATAGTTGAGACTAATGAACCTCTAGTTAAGTTTGTTACCTGACTTGGTGTATTGTAATGGGTTTTCCCCAAATTATGATGTTATGGTTATTTCGGCTATACTATTAAGACTAAGGCAGTGATTATGATGCTATGATTATGTCAGATATATATTCGGCTAGCCCAAGGCCATGATTATGATATTGGTTGGGTTTGGGGAAGTATTCTATCCATGTAAGGAAAGTGATCTTATTTTATAGACATATCTTATTGTTTGAATAATGGTGATGTCATGTATAGATTCGGTATAATCATGATCACTAAGACGGTAAATGGAATGATTCAAGCTAAAATATGGTTTTTTTACTCTTTTCCTAAAAAGTGATTTATTTCCCACTTTTCACTTTTAAAATGAATTTCTTTGTAATGGGAATCATACCATCTTAATGAATCAGGTATGAGCCTTTGAGCCTAAAAATGGTATTTTATGGATGATAACGCTCAACTTATATGTCAATTTAGTGCAAGGAGGTCGTCGTCAATATATTTACGCAACTTTGGAGTTGGGGTCGAATCCACAGGGAACAATGTGAGTGGCGATTAAACTAATTTGAAACTAAAGCTACAAGTTAAATTCAAACAACTAACACAAAAAGACAAAATGGGGGTTTTTAATGGTTGAACAAGTGATTGTTGGTAATCAAGAGTTTATGGAATAACCGGAATTATGTTCACTAGGGTTTATGGTACATGACAGATGCTACAAATAACTCAAGGTTCTCACGGTGGTTAGGATGACAAGTCATCTTTATTGATGGTATGCTCAAATGTCTCTCGACCTATTCAAGTGACTAATTTCCTAATCCTCTCGGACTTAGGGAATCGCAACTGACTGCCCAGATTTTTACCTCAGGTTAATCAACCTTGTTACAATGCTGATTATTAAACGAAGCCTTTCCGAGTCCCTGTTGATAATTCACTTCCTAATGTTTATGATTTCTTTCTCAAGCAAACCAAAGTAAGTACACCTATTGTTTGCAACCAACAGACATAAATTATAATCTCAGAATTATCAAGAAATCCTAACACTTATTAAACCTTGATTATTTAACATCTTATCATGACCTAAACCTAGATTCCATAATCCAGGTTAAAAGAGTTTAGCAACTCATGACACATGAAAAAAGCATGCAATTTGAATTCATAACTGAAAGAATTAACTTACAATGATGAATGAAATTGAAATTGAACTTGTAGTTGAATCACACGGCAAAATACTCAAATATTATTCTTGAGATAGGGAGGAAAGAATATCATTTGTTCTCCTTAATAATAGATGATTCATGCTCAAAACCCTAAAAGTGCTATAAATACTTAATTCTAAATAAGGAAACAAAAATTAAGGTTTTAGTTTTCTCTTCGGAATAGACGACGGCGATCTTGACGGCGTGTCAGGCGTCTGACGGAGTATGGAAGATGTCGTTAAAGATTCTAGTGAATTGTTATCTTCTGATTTTTCTGATGGTAAATCTGGCGGCGTGTCAAATATGTGATGGTGCGTGAAAAATGTCATCACATCTTCACTAGAAATCAGCATGATCTGCTTCAGGTTGACGGCAATTTTGACGCCTCGTCATAGATTTGACGGTGCTTCCGAAACGTCGTCATATTTCATCTCAACTCCTCAAGTTCTGTCTAAGCTTGACGGCAACTTTGATAGCCTGTCCCATGTCTGACGACGCTTTAGAAATGGCATCAGCTATACTTTAGCTTATTCGCTCTAGATTTCAGCTGATTTGTTCTTCTTTTCTTTGGTTTCCTCCCCGATCACTTGTATCTGCATTAAAACAATAAAAAACAATCAAAAACAACAAAAGTTGCTTAAGTCTTCACAATTATTTAGAGTTAAAAGCCTCAAATGTGTTAGCATCTGCTCACACATCAACACCCTCAACTTAAAACAATTGCTTGTCCTCAAGCAACCAAAACATAACTTAGGAATATACAAAGTACAATTGGCAGTCACTCATTCACATAAGCTCAAACACACTTTACCTTCTCCAAGGTCAACTATTTCAAACTCAATTGTGTATACTATTGAAGAACAACAATATGACATACAGGACTCAAGATATGGCATAAATTCAGCAACACAATCATGCATGCACCAACATTCCACTACCCAAATAAGTTTGCTACTTGTAACATACCTAGTGTATCCTCACAACAAAGAAATCCCTTTCTCACTCATATCAAACATCAAATGTTTAACATAGCTATAATCCACAGATCCTCACTCTCAGAAAAAAATTCCAATCATTGTATGTCATTTTCCATAGGCTTGCCCTTATTTTCATTGCCAAGGTCTTCAGACATGTCAACTAGGATCACTATAAGACTTTTTCTCGGCTTGTAATGTTGGCTAGGGGCTGGTATGATATTCAAGGGTATTTAAAGTAACTACGCCTCCTTGACATTACACTAACCTCTTGGGGTTTTACTTCTTAACCTTTTTCTTTTCCTCTCTTTTATTGATCACACACGCTCAAAATGGGTGTGGTCTTTTCAATAATCAAATTAACTTTTTCTCATCTTTTACACTTTTTCTTTTCTTATTCTTCTTGCACTGCACTCGGATTTTTTATTCTTTTCTCTTATTCTACATCTCTTCATACTCATTTTGCATCACACACCCCTATGATAACCACCCTCAACTTAGGTTGTTTGCCTAAGTCAAGGTGTACAATGTCCAAGGAGGACCAGGGCCAAAACAGGTTCATTACAATGTTAATGTAAAGATGATAGGTGTCTCAAAAAGAAATAGCCAATTAAGGCTCAAAGTAGGGATCAAGGGATCTCTGCACTCTGGGAAGGTCATATAGAATAAAAGTAGACTAAATAAAAAAAATGGCCTATGATCCTTTCCTAACCCCTATCTTACAATCTAGGCAAGAAAAACCGGGCAAGTTCTGGATTTAACACATAAAGGGAACTAGGTAGTATCTGACACACACATGGCACAAAGGTACATCACAAGCCACTACCTATCCGGTTCATGCAATTGTTAACAATGATTATCACGTCCCCAACACTAATGCCATAAAAAGATTCGTAGTAGTCACATACAGATGTACATCACATAGTTAACACAGACAATTAGAGAGGTAGTAATCATTCCAATAAAATTCAACAAAAATATGTCAACTGCTGTAGATACTTATTTTTCTCCCAGTTAAACACAACACATCACAACGCAAAAATAATACTCCTAAACGTGCCAGCTCTACTTGGACAAGACTCCGGGGAAAAGAGGCACGACAACAAAAACCCCAGGAGGAAATCAACACCCACAAGTAGCACCAACACCCTTAACTTAAAATCTTACAATGTCCCCAATGTGTCAAACCAAAATAAGAGAGTTAGAAACATACTTGTGGCACCATGGGTGCGAAGATCTGATGTCAATCATGTAATATGAATACAAACAAAAAAATATCTTGGGTTGCCTCCCAAGAAGCGCGTAAGTTAGTGTTGCGGCACGACAACATCCAGTCACCCTTTATCCCTCTACTTTGCTGATTTAAATTATCGGTTTTGATCTTTACTTCTTTTAGGTCAGTTGGGCAAATGTGAGGGCATGATAAGGAATGTTTTATCACTTCACTTTGAAGACTTGAACCGCTTGACCAATTTTGCATCGAACTTTTGTGTGGGCTCATTGGGAAATGATGAGGATCTTAAAAAGCCACTAAATGGATAGCAATTTTTAAGCTTCTTAACCTTCAAGACTGGTGTTGTAGTGTACCCTTTTGGAAAGATAAACTCCAAAATGTAAGAATTTTCCTCCTTATTTTCAAAATTCATTATTTTCTTAGGTGATTTAACTTTCATCAAATCCACCAAACATAATGTTGAAAAGTGGTTTGAATGAGGACTAACTCTCGATTTTTGAGTAGTATCCCTATTAGTATTTTTACCCCAAAATGGACTAGAGTCTTCACAAGAATTATAATTGATTTCTTTTTTTAACTCTAGTACCATCTCCTTATCTTTGGCATCTTCATTTATAAATAGTTCGGTTGGTTGGGAAATCACCGAGGATTGCTCAACATCAATCTCATCATTAATATCAGATTCTTTCTCTTCATCTTCACACTCGTCCATTATGTTAAATGATTCTACTGACAAGATATCATCTAAACATAATATGGAAAAGTTCTTTGAATGCTTGACCTCTATATCCATATCCTCTATCATTCTTCTTTCCTCGTTATTTTCCCTTATGTCTTGATGTATATCACGTATGATATCATTCATTGTGTCCACACACTCCAACATTAGTTGAAGCATAGCTTTAATGCCACTCTTTTCGGTGCTTCGTTCGTCCTGTTCTTGACCATAAGACCTATCAAACTCATAAGAAGAACTAGAATTTGGGTTAGCGCAATAGGGGGAGCGGACATTTGGGCAATCACTATAATGTCCATCTCAACCGCCACATAAAGAACAATCATACTCCCGGTAGGATGGAGATGGTGCACACATCTCTCTCCGGAGAGCATAGCTACAATCTTGCCAAAAGTGAGGTCCATCACAATATGGACATGTATCATCAAATAAGATTTCCAACCACCAAGCTCATATTCATTCCACGATGCCATAGTAATAAGTAAACTAAAATAAAAATCTACCTAACACAAGAAATAAAAAAAACTAAAAACAAATATTTACATGTTTGAATTCAAGATAGTTGGCTAAAATTCGAAACCAACTTAATACGCCAAATTGTTTGATCCTCGGCAACGACGCTAGTTTTGATAATGCTCAACTTACATGTCAATTTAGTGCAAGGTGGCCATCGTAAATATATTTACCCAACTTTGGAGTCGGGGTCGAATCCATAGGGAAAAATGTGAGTGGTGATTAAACTAATTTGAAACTAAAGCTACAAGTTAAATTCAAACAACTAACACTAAAAGAGAAAATGGGGGGTTTTTTAATGGTTGAACAAGTGATTGTTGGTAATTAAGAGTTTATGGAATAACCAGAATTATGTTCACTAGGGTTTATGGTACATGACAAATGCTAAAAATAACTCAAGGTTCTCACGGTGGTTAGGATGACAAGCTATCTTTATCGATGGTACGCTCAAATATCTCTCAACCTATTCAAGCATCTAATTTCCTAATCCTGTCAGACTTAGGGAATCGTAACTAACTGCCCAAATTTTTACCTCAAGTTAATCAACCTTGTTACAGCGCTGATTCTTAAACGAAGCCTTTTTGAGTCCCTGTTGATAATTATCTTCCTACACTTTATGATTTCTTTCTCAAGTAAACCATATTAGGTACACCTATAGTTTACAACCAACAAACATAAATTATAATCTTAGAATTATCAAGAAATCCTAACACTTATTAAACCTTGATTATTTAACACCTTATCACGACCTAACCTTAGATTCCATAATTCAGGTTAAAAGAGTTTAGCTACTCATGACACATAAAACAAGCATGCAATTTGAAGTCATAACTAAAAGGGTTAACTTACAATGATGAATGAAATTAAAAGTGAACTTATAGTCTTTTAGCCATGGTCCTAGCCATGCGTTTTACATGTATATATATATATATATAAAATACTGGACAGAGTAGATTGATGACGATATTGATAATATGAGCTTCGATTCAAGTTCACAATTGATGATATTAATTATATGAGGTCTGATTCAAGTCTGGTGATTGATGATATTAATGATATAAGTTTTTGTTCAAGTCCAGTTGTTGATGATGATATAGTGGTAATGGTATTATGGATTCTCCCTGCATTTATTAATGTATGTGTATTGCCTATCACCAGTATGCACCTATATCTGTCAGCCTTATGTGGGGTTGCATAAGTATAGGTGAAGAGTAAGCAAAAATGACCTAGAATCTTACCGGGTCTTACAATATCTCCCCGTTGGGAAAATTAGTCCTCAAATAAGACCATGTAGGCTAAGAATTATTGAGGTACTGAGATTTGATGCTGAATATTCATTACTGAAATATGATTATATGACTGAGTCTGAACATGGTGACTGACTAAACTGATTCGTGAATGCATGCAATGACATGAATATGATCATATGGCTGGGACTGCGAATGAAAAAGAGATAGTCTAAGGAAAACTGTTACCTTGAACTGAATCTGAGTTTGCGGAGAAAAGGTTAGGGTACTTGGTTCGCATATCAGCTTCTTCTTCCTATGTGGCTCCTTCAACGGACTGATTCCACCAAAGAACTTTGACCAAGGGAACTTTTTTGTTCCTTAGTCTGCAAATCTGGTGATCTAAGATTTTGACTTGGGCTTCTTCGTAAAAAAGGCTATCCTGAACATCTAAGCTTTTTAAAGGAACAATGATTGCCGGATCACAAATACACCTTTTCAACAAAGAAACGTGAAACACTAGGTGCATTGATGCCAAATCAATAGGCAACTCAAGCTTGTAAGCTACTTTTCAAAGCGGCTCAAAATCCTATAAGGGCCAATATATCGGGGACTAAGCTTCCCATTCTTTCCAAACCTCTTCACTTCTTTCATGGGAGAGATTTTAAAATAACCAAAGTTTCCAACTATGAACTCGAGATCCCTTCTACGCATATCTGCATAGGATTTCTGATGGCTTTGTGCTGTCTTAAGCCTTTCTCTAATTACCTAAACTTTCTCCAATGCATAAATTACTAAATATGGTCTCACCTACCTTGAACCAACCAATAGGAGATCTTCATCTTCTCCCATAAATAGCCTCAAATGGAGCCATCAGAATACTAAAATGATAACTGTTATTGCAGGCAAACTCAATCAATGGCAAGTAATCATCCCAACTGCCCTTAAAGTCGATAACAAAAGTTCTTAATATATTCTATAGGGTCTGAATGTTTCTCTCTTCCTGATCATCTATCTAAGGGTGAAAGGCTGTACTGAGATGAATTTGAGTACTAAGATCTTTCTGAAAAACTTTCCAAAAGTGAGAGGTAAATTAAGTACCTCTATCTGAAATGATGGACAATGGGACTCCATGCAACCTAACCAACTCTCTAATATAGAGCTTGGAATAATCCTCGCTAAATAAAAAGTATGAACTAGCATAAAATGGGCCGATTTGGTCATTCTGTCTTCAATAACCCAAATTTAATCATGCTGATGACATGAACGAGGCAACCCTATCACAAAGTTCATGTTAACCTATTCCCACTTCCAAGTAGGGGTGATAAACTCCTACATAGTGACACTCGGTCCTTGGTGCTCAACCCTAACCTACTACCAATTAGCACACTTGTGTACAAACTCTGCAATAGCAATTTTCATACCACTCCAAAAATAAATTACCCGCAAATTATGGTACATCTTAGTGGCTCCTGGGTGAATAGTGTAACACACCTCGTGCGCTTCTATGAGAATTCGCTGACTCAAACCATTTACACATGACACACATAGTCCACCCTGGAAACCCAACACGTCATCTCTCCCTTGGGAGAAAACCTCTACTTTTTGATCTCTGACTGACTCCTTCAATTCTACTAGACTGGGGTCCCTATCTTGCTTTTCTTTCACTTCGGCAACCAAAGAAGATTCCAAATTATTCTGAACCCAAACACTACCATCATCTGAGTTAGCCAAACAAACGCCTAACCTAGCCAAATGATAAAACTCCTGAACCAGCTTCTTCTTATTATTCTTAACATGAGCCATACCGCCCATGGAAAATCTACTAAGGGCATCTGCCACTACATTGTCTTTGCCCGGATGATACAAAATACTCATAACATAATCCTTCAAAAATTCTAACCACAATCTCTGATAGAGATTTAACTCTCTCTGCAAAAACACATACTGCAAACTTTTATGGTCCGTGAACACATCAACATGCACCCCATACAGATAATTCATTCAAATTTTTAAGGCAAACACAAAAAATTCTAATTCAAGATCATGGTTAGGATAATTCTTCTCATGGGGTATAAGATGTCTAGAGGAAGAGGCTATGACTTTATCTCTCTACATCAAAACACAATCCAAACCAACTCTGGAAGCATCATAGTAAACAACAAACCCATCTGAACCTTATAGCAAGGTGAAAACTGGGGCTGAGGTAGGTCGAGTTTTCAACTCCAGAAAACTCTTTTAACAAGAATCTAATCACTAAAACTTGACTTTCTTCTGAGTCAATCTGTACATGGGGATTTCAATAGATGAAAACCATTTAACAAACAATCAATAATAGCGAACCAAACACTAGAAACTCCTGATATCTGATGGAGAAATGGGTCTGGGATAGTTTCTCAATGCTCCAGTCTTTTGAGGGTCAACACTAATGCCATCACCGAAAATAGTATGGAAAAGGAAAGTTACTGATCTTAGACAAAATTCTCACTTACTGAATTTGGCGAACAACTGATGGGATCTAAGAGTCTGCAATACTATTTAGGGGTGGTCGATATGATCATTTTCATTATGGGAATAGACAAGGATATTATCTATGAAGATTATGATGAACATGTCCAAGTACTGCTTGAACACTCTTTTCATCAAGTCTATGAAAGCTGATGCGGCATTTGTTAGACCAAAGAATATGACTAGAAATTCAAAGTGACCATACCGTGTTTTGAAAGCTATTTTTGAAATGTCACATTCTCTAACTCTAAGCTGATGATAGCCAGATTTGAGGTGTATCTTAGAGAAATAACTAGCATCTTGAATTCAATTGAACAAGTCATCAAGTCCGGGGAGTGGATACTTATTCTTTATTGTTACTTTGTTTAAATGATGATAATCAATGCATATTCTAAGAGAACCATCTTTCTTACTTATGCAAAGGACTGGAGCGCCCCATCGGGAAACACTGGGCCTGATGAATCCTTTATCTAAGAGATCTTTTAATTGTTCTTTTAACTCTCTAAGCTCCACAGGAGCCATTTTATAGGGAAAAATAGAGAGGCTGGGTATCTGGAATAATGTCTATTCCGAAGTCGATTTTGCTTTCACAAGGAACTCCAAGAAGATCTTTGGGAAACATATTTAGAAATTCTCTCACTACTGAAAATGACTCAAGATTAGGATCTCTAAAGTAGAGTCTTTAACTCAAACAACATGGTAGACACACCCCTTTGATATCATTTGTCTAGTTCTAAGGTACGAAACAAGTGGACACCTAAGTGCTTAAGTACTACCTCTCCATTCAAGGATCGGTTCATTCATAAATTGAAAATGAACAACTCTATTTCTACAATCAACTAAAGCATAGCATGAGTTGAGCCAATCCATGCCGAGAATGACATCAAAATTAGTCATCTCTAACTCTAAAAGATAAAGTGATGTAACTTTCTAGGATATTATGACCAGATAGTTTCGGTAGACCTGCCTGGCTACAATAGAGACACCAACTAGGTTGGACACTAAGAAGGGTTCCACTAAAGTCTCAGGAGTGACACTAAAACTAATAGTTATATAGTAAGTTACAAAAGAAAGAAAAGCTTTGGGATCTAATAATGCATAAACATATAAATGAAAGACCTATCACATACCAGTAACCACATAAGGAGAACTTTCGTAATCCTATCAGGGCCTAAGTACATACAATTTATTTGGGTATTCACCACTGGTTATGCTGGAATTGACAACCTGCTAAGTCAGGCGACTAGAGAGAACTGGGGGACGACTGGAATGACCCTGCTAACCACTATTTGGGAAATCCCTAATTTTATGGCTTGGCTTGCCATACCTAAAGAATATATCACTGCAAGATCTACACACACCCTAATGATTTCTATCGTATTTCTAGTAAAGAGGATTTGTATGACCACTATTTATATTGCCCTCCTGAATATTTTATAAACTTTGATCTTGGTGCACTAGCTGAAGACGGAGCTTGGTTTAAAGATTTCTGATAGGATTAAGGATGATTACCACCCTTTGACCTCGACTGAGCAAAATTAAAGCTACCTATTCTACCTCTCTTATTCTCGCTCTCTCTTTCATTAAATTTTTACTCTTTAATTTGTTGAGCATGGACCACTAACCTAGATAAGTCCATATCCGTAATAAACATTGCGGTCCCACACTCTTTGACCATGCTATAAGCTATCCCAAAAACAAACTTACTCATCCTAGAGCTGTCATTAGACACAATATTAGGGAGCAAACCTCGCTAGCTGAGTGAACTTAAGAGAATACTCTTTTACACTCATGTTCCCCTTCTTAAAATTGATAAACTCTTACACCTTAGCTTCCTTTAACTGTAAGGTAAAGACCCTATCCAAGAAATTTATAGCAAATTTCTTCCATTCAACAGGCCCTGTATTTGCACCTCTATCTCCCTTCTACTACTTATACCAGGTGTGAGCAACATCTCGCAACTAGTAAGCACCCAACTCTGCACTCTCACTATAAGTCACACCTATTATATCAGTTACCTTTTTAACCATGTCAAAGAACTCTTGTGGATCCTCATTAGACTTGGACCCCAAAACTAGAGGAGGGTTCATTAAGGTAAAGTCCCAAATCCTAGTTGTGATAGTATTAGCCACCAGAACGGCTGGGATGGCAACTTGCTGATTATTTTGAGCTACTACTAAGTGAGCTAAAGTAGTGAATGTAGCTCTAAATTAGGCATGAGTGACATGCTTATTTAGGGGATCTTCCTGAATAGGCAAAGGTGCAGGATGATTTCAATTTCTCCTTCTATTATTATTTTTAGAAGGCATGTTCTATAAATGTAAAGAAGATTGTATTAGAAAAAGACTTTAAATTGAGCTCATGCATATTCGCATGACATAAATACTGAAAGAAGGGGAACTTTTCCTGAAACATCTTTTAGCCTCTTGTACATAAGTGTGGTCTGCTTTACACTCATGCACAAGATTCTACTCAACGCGACTTTCAAACTCCCTTGGAAACTTTGAAACCTTAGGCTCTGATACCAAGTTTGTAATGCCCCAGGAGTACACCCTAGATGCCACTTGGTACTTATAGTCCTGAGAGACCACAAGCTAACCCATGAGCTGGTACCTGCTATGAGCACTGAATAATATACTGATAACAAACATATGCAAAATCAACTATGTATTCCATAAGGTTTCAATAGTAAAATGATACAACTAAAATCCACAAGTCTGAAACATAAGCAAAACTACTGAAAACTGATGGATAATATTGACAACTAATTGATTGTTTAAAATATCTGAAAGCCTCTAATACTGATTGAATGAGAGTTGATGGGATAGGCCCAAAATAACTCTAACTGACTACTGAACTAGAATAACATAATCGGTCCTTGGAATATAAGGACTCACTACTGCTATTGTTGCTAATATGTTGGGAGGTCTTGGTGTGATAAGGAATCTAAGCATCCAAACCTATGATATGATACATCATCACTCAAGAAATGAGTACGCGATTAGTAATTTGAATGTATTGGTATACTAGATGGTGTTAAGCTGATATGCATGGGCTTATGCACATGAATAATAACTGACCGAACGAATAACATGAGATAACTGATACATGGTATGCATGAAAGCTGTAAAATCTAAGGATTCATGACCAATCATATAACATGATACTAGAATAGTCTCTAAACTAAAATACTAAAATTTGAGTACTAATTTAACTAATAAATTGTATTCTATGATCAAGCAAACCTGAATTGACTTTTGAACTAAGACTGGACTAAAACTGTGGGAGCTATCATCAAATTGACAAGCCCCAATATGAGCTAATTAGGGTCTAACCTGTGAGCCCAGTTGGAATGGTGTTAGTAGAGTCCCACGGGTACTAACACTGGCTATGTAGATCCACTAAAGTGAAGTCCAGAAGGAATAAAGAGTAACCCTCTACTGGCAAGTGCTTTAGTAAGATGTATGTCAACCCTCAACTGACAGGTTAACATCTCAAACTACGCTGGCTATGTAGTTCTGGAATATAGGGACTGCTACTAAAGGTGACACCCTCAATTGGAAGGTGATCCCCCATCCATGGGTTAGCTCGGTGCTAAATCCTACTCCCAACTGGACTGACTCTTATTATTGGATTGAACTAAGCTTACTGACATGATATACTAACTAAACTGATAATACTCTAATATATCCAAAACAATTCAAAAAATACTAAAACTAAGTAAATATTTAAGTGTTTGCGTATTCATAACCCCTAGGACTCAATAACATTTCAAGTAGAAACATACTAAAGCTTCAAAAACATGATAGGTAGTCATTGTTCCAAATACATCTCCTAGGTATTTCATCAAACACATGGGGGTCATAAAGTTAAAACATGGGAATAGATAAATCATGGCATAAAAATATAATTTCAATACAAAAATCATGGGTTAAGGATTTAACATGCAAATATAATCCTTGATATGGATCAAAGTCTAATTCTAATAAGAAAACACATAAACATGATATAAAAATTGAAGTTCATGGATAAAATTCATGAAAACATGTAAAGGTCTGAATTTTAAACTTTAAAATGGATTCTTGGACTCCATGGGTGAAAAAAACCAATGAATGAACATCTAACATACCTTAACTGATGAATTTTCATGAGTCCTTGGTGATCTCTTAAAGCTTCTACTTGGATTTGAAGAAGCTAGGGTTTAGTTCATGAGAGAGTTTGTGAAAAGATAAGTGATTTTGCCCTTTTGGGACCTTAATCTCATGATATGGGTAAGGAAAAGTAAGGGAAAAGTGACTCAAATACCCCCACATACATGGAATTAATTAAATTGAAGGTGGCTAGTGATATAGTAACCAATACGATGCGTTGCCCAGTTAATGGGTTAGGCGACGCACTGTGTTGCACCCCACCAATGCGATAAGCAGTGTACCAGGGCCATATTGCACTGACTCGCTTTTTGAACATCTAAACAAAACTCAAACCTCATCTAAACAAATCCAAAACTTACCTGAGACATGCTATCAACCACCCCAATCATGAATCAACTAAAAAGTCGATGTTGTAAGGCCGAGAAGGTCTGAATTAAAATCATCAAAGTTTATGAAGCTTTGGAATTGACTAACTCTTAACACTTAGTGAAATTTTCTAATTCTTGGATCTTTTTATCATGCAAGACTAAGCTGAAATAAGATAGGACCTTACGGAGGTCTTACATCGGGCCTATGGTAGTATGGGTTTATGAAAGGTTTGATTAGGTATTATTTGTCTGGACTAGCGAATTGCATTATAGAGGTTATCATAATTGGTTCATGGCAGGTTGATTATTGGATGGGTATTGATATTTGAGGTATGATTCTGATTCTCTTACCTTATGGTTATGGTATCACACATGATTATTCCTTGGTTAGGAATTAGGGCTTTATACCCGGATATTTTGATTCCTTTCTTTACGGTGGATTTATTATGGTATTATCTTATGTGTCGACATGTGGATTAGAGACCATAATTATTTTAGCACTAGTTCCTACCATGACTGGGAGGCTTAGAGATTCTAATGATAACTTAGGTTGTACCTTTAAGTTAACCTTGTTTATATAAATATATATCTATCTATGTGTAGATATGGTATTGTAGTATATCCCTTTCTTTCTTTTATTCAATTATGTTGTATATCCATTTTTCGCCTTGTATTCTATTACATATCCTTCTTTCTTTCTTTATTTGTATATTGGCCATTGATATACGATATAGTGTTGTGGTTCCCAAGTATGTCTAGAATAGGATATTTAGTCCTTTTTACCTCCTTAATTTTACTCTATTAGTTCTTGGATATTTGGGTGTAGTATATATTTTTGCTTGTATACTAACTATAACTACATTATCTTTGAGTCGGTAGATACTTATTGAGTACCATGCTATGGTAATCATACTATACTTCTGCAGCCTACAAATAATAGTACGGGTTGTTATTATTGTTGTGTGCATCATGTATATTAGCTATAGTTGGTGGCATAGGGTGAGATTCTAACATTTTAAGTATTGCTATTCCCCCTCTTATTATTAGACTAGTATCTATGTTGTATTCAGAGATGAGTTGTAATAGTATATTCATTTTGTACTTCATTTTTATCAGTCTTATTACATTAGAAGCTCTTGTACTGATTCCACTAGGTTTTTTAACTATCTTATGTATTTTAGTCTTTTATTTCATTTATTATCCATCTTCCCTCAATTTCTCTTAGTAGTCCATTACTAGTAGTTCTTGACTACGTATTGGCTTGTGTAATGGTGGGTTATAGTAGGCGACATCATAACTTGAGAAATTGGATCATGATACATAATTAGCAAATACATAAGAATAAGGGGATCCAGAATTAAATAAAGAAAAAGTCAGTGGTTCGCACAGTGAAATCATACTTTTAATTTCAGCATTTGGAGACTCTACCATAGGTCTACTAGGTGTGACATACAACTGACCTTTTTTGAAACATAGCTGGGTGCCTAGCCAATCTGTAGTCTAACCTATCCAAGGACCTTTACGAGCACCCTAGGGACTACCCCAACAACCCTGCATACTACCTCTAGCTAGAGGCAGTACTACCTTAATTGATGTAATACTCTATGCTACTGGAATAAATCCCCACACCTAGGACACTCTTTAGAGAAATTGCTGATGGCCCCACAATCATAACACTCCCTAGGCACTATACTAAACATAGAAGATCCATCTAACCTAGAATAACCACTTTATCTAGAATACATAGAAGATAAACCTCTCGGGGGCTAACCACTACTCTATCTAGGATGATCACTATAGCTAGACTGGTATCCATAGATAATCTAAAGAACAGTATGAATGAGCCAACTAGGCTTACCCCGATATTGATAAGACTAGCTGGAGGGTTTCTACCCCGAGACCCATGGCCTCTAAAATATAAGCATCACCCGCTCTCACTGAAGCTCTTCTAATATTGCTTCCTTTTATTGATACCCCTGAGGCCTCATATTAATCTCCTTCACTATCAGAGCATGACTAGAAACCTCAGCAAAAGATCTACTAGCAGCAACCAAACTCTATGTAGCCATGTAGAGAAGAAGTGCAAATCCTCTAACAAAGAATCGAACTCACTCGTACTTAGTCTGCAAGATAGATGTAGCATTTTTATCCAACTTATTAAACCAAGCCTTATACTCCTTATCAATCATAAATCCCTACTCCAATCTTGAGAACTAGTTCTATAGATGATCTTTAAGGCTGCGAGACATATATTTCTCGAGGAAGACTTCCAAGAACTGAGCCCATGTCAAAGAGGGAGATGTAGCTGGCCTACAATTAAGATAATATCTATAGAAATGTCAATCTACTATATCCAACATAAATATAGTATAATCTAGAACACCAGTCTCTACTACACCAAAATTACGGAGTCTATACTTACAAGCAACTAAGAACTCATAAACATCCCCACTTAATGTACCATAAAGCCTATGTAGAGTCAATCACAAGAATATACCCAACATATTCTACTCCTCAATAAACATGAAAGGCTAGGCAATTACTGGATAAGCAACTTCCAGCTAATAAGTCATTAATTTGATGACTTGTTACCACACTTAAGCTTATATTATCATGTTTTTTCATTAATTTGGTGTTAATCTCTTGCATAATTCTTATTTGTGCAGGTAACATTAAAAATAAATATGAGCAAGCCATTTAAGTCAATGGGAGGTAAAATAAGAAAGAAAATAATCCCTAAAGAGCACATGGACGTGTCGAGAAGGCACTGATGTGCTATGGTTAAATAGAACTTACGATGCTTAAAACCAAGAAATATACAAGTACGTCGGTGTGTTTTATTTGATATGATATGTTTTTGAATTAGTTTTTCAGGTAACTAGGTTCATGGAGTTAATCAGAAGAAAACAGAGTTCAAAGATGAAAATTGATGACTTATGATGTAACCTACTTAGAGTAGGTGCCACCTACCTGGAGTAAGTGATATACTATAAGGGTCAAAAGAGTGAAGTGCAGAGAATTAGAAGCTAAAATTTTGGACCTTCTACCGATGGCTTGGCACCTACTAGGTGTAGGTAGCACCTACTAAGATTAGGTACCACCAACTGGGTGTATTTTCCAGACGAAGACTTAGAAAGCATGAATATTTGTCTGCTACCTATGACCCCCACCTAAGGGTCATAGGTGCCACCTACAACCTAAAAATGGGTTCGTAGGTGGCTGTTGATTCAACTTTCCTGGATCATTTTGGATTGAATTTATAGGGTTTCCACATAATCTATAAATAACCTTTTAAATTTTTTTAGTTATTTTATGCTAGTATAGTCCCTTGGTGGGCAATTTTACAAACTAGTATCATCCACAAACACATATTTTAATTTTGAGATTCAATTTTTATTGTGGGATTGTGTTCTTAGATTTTAGTTAGAAATTTAATTTGAGACTTTGGGTTTTTATCGTAAATCATTGTGAGATTTATTTAATGCTTTCAATTATGAATTTGATTGATTATTTCACAATGATGAGAGACTAAATCCATTAGCTAGGGTTGTGGGAACCCTGACTGGATAACAAAGTAGGAGAAGAGAAACATTGTTCCCAACTAATATTCTTGCATGTATTGTGATTATCTTTAGTTTAGTAGATCTTTTAGCGGCTACAAATGTTAAGATCCCACCTATATTTACTACTAACTTCATAGGAGTGGCAGTGATTAGGATAATAAGATTACAATAATAATATGGAGTTAATTATTGGTATAAGCTAATCATCATAATCTACTTAACATAATTATCTTTATCTAATTAACTAGAGACTCAAAAGGTAATAGTTAATATGGGATGTAGATAAGGGTTAGTAAGGTGACACTCTTAGACTCAAAAGTTGAAGAGGGAAATTCACTAAGGCATTCATAAGACGGTTAGTAAAATGCCTTGGTTTTTGGACTTTAGAAAATTTCTTGGAATTCTGATCTCTGGACCCAATACGACTCATGGGTACGAGTCATATATTAGAGTACGAATGGTATGATCAAGTCGTATATTGACGAGTGTTGTTTGGTGGAATGGATTTTAGTTACTGAAATGGATATGACTTAGGGTTACGAGTCATATTGGTGGTTATGGGTCATTTGATTCCTTAACTTAATCTTAGACTTAGTTATTTAGGTTGGATCTAAGTACGAGCGTCTCACCATGAGCCGTAAGCCAGGGTACGAGTCCTACCTAGGACTCGTATGGTGGATAGTATCTAAATCTTCTTTGGGTATAAATATTCCAGGGGTACGGATAGAGTTTGACTAAAAGGTCTCGGCTAGGGTATGAGTAGAGGGTACCACTTGTATTAGAGGTTACAACTTGTGTAGGCTACTCGTATCCCTGAGATGGGATTTTGTGCAACTTAAGTAAGGGTATTCGGGACATTTCCCTACTAATCCTAATAAGTCCCCATGACTTCTAACCTACTAGGGAGGTTATTTACCCTATTATTCCATTCGTTAACACTTAGAAACTCTTATAAACACTCCATAATTTTCTCAAGAGCTTTTGGGTAAGGGAAGCTAGGGTTTCAAATAAAGGATTGATTTACGACTTGTCTTGGTGATTATTTTCACCATCATCTTGGTTTAAGGTGTATTCTCTTCCCTCCTTGTTAATTTTATGTAAAGGCATGGTTTTATGAATGTTTTCAAAATTTTATTAATTTTATGATTTTGGTTATCAAATATGATTTAGGGGTTCTGATATTAAATGGTTGTTTATGATTTTCCATGGTTTTAATTATTCTTTTATATGCATTAATGGTGGTTTTGGGTAATTGGATTGAATGGGAATGGTTTAATGGAAATTAGAATTGGTTTTGGATATATTATGACCCCAATGTATTTGAGAAAATGCTTATAAAGATATGTTCATTGGATTGACTACTTTAATGGAACTCCTACATGTTTTAAAACTTGGTACAAAAATCGTGCATAGTTTAACTTACTTGGAATGGTGAAAGGATAAATGGTTATACTTGTGGGGAACATGAAAGTCCTCCAAGTGGTTTAATATAGTAAATAGAAGGGCACTTGAAAGTCCCCTTAAACCTATAAATGGTTTGGTATGGACGACACTTGCAAGTAAGGGTTGGTATGATGATACCAATATCAATGGGCTAGGTTAATAAATGGATAATGGTTTAGTTATTTGGAAATTGGCTTTAATTAGGCAATAATGGCGGGAGATGTAGATAAGCCATTGAAGGTGGAGGTCCCAAGGGGACCACTGGGGCCCTCTCAGTAGGGAGAGATTAACCCATATAGCCCATGGGTGGTTTAGGAAGGCAAAGCTAGATAACCCAAGTAAAGGTTTTAAAGGCATACTAAACCTGGTCCCTTTTCGTGTTATGGTTATATATATATATATATATATATATATATATAAATGTGTGGTTGTGTGAATATGTATGGTTTTACTTGGTTTTAAAAGTGGCATTATTTTATCCTCACCCTGAGATCATGCTAACATTTACTCGCTAACCCCATCTAATGGCGACTGTATACCCACACTATGTAGGAACCTAACATTCTACTTCTCCTATATAGTAATTGACTCGGGGACAACATTTCGACTGAAGTGGTAAGCTTTCATTTTTTTGGAAGTCTCAACTTCTTGTTATGGACATTTTTAGACATTTTGTTTTTTTTTAGATATTGGTTTTGGCTCTAGTTGGGAGCATGTCCCAACCAGATTTCATTTCTCTTTTGTCTAGAGGCTTTGTGGTACTTCTATGGGTTGGAATGGAAGGGGTCGGTATAGGTTTTATCCTTGGTATTGGAATAAGTTGGTGGCCTGATATCATTGGATGATATTGTTGGTTGTTCCATCCTATATAATTTTGGGATTAATTATATTATGTTTTGTAACATCTTTGGTTATGGCCTGGTTCATGGACCTTGTTTTGGTATGGTTTGGTATGGTTGGATTATTGGTGTGGGATCATTGGACTTACTTGGGTCATTCTTGATTTTGATCTTATCCAAGAGTATTTATGTTAACTATTACACAATCTTGTAACATTCTCAGAATTTATCCCTATTTCTCTATGATTAATATTTAGTTAATTTGAACTAGAGCTCGAATAGCCAACTCAGGAAAGCCGATTGGAGGTTGGGTTGGGTAATGGGGCTGGTCTCCATTCCTCATTAAACTTGGGATGCCCATTACAACAAGGCCCCAAGGCGGGTCGTGTCAAGTTGGTATCAGAACCTAGGTTCATATTCAATTGGAAATCTACAAATTCGTATCGAGTAAAGTCTTTTTAGAGGTGTGTAGCGTGCCACACTCATAAGGGAGAGGCTAAAAGACATTTAGCAATGTTTAACTTTCTTGGTATTCTACTTTCAAGCTTGGAGTCTTAGTCCTTAAATATTCTCTAATCCTTGTTTGTTTATCTTTCAGATCATGCCTCGTAGATATGGAACATAAGAAAATTCTTCTATTTTATTTAAGAGTAATGTCGAAGGGGTGCATCCTACTTCTGGGGTTCATCTTTGATCTTACGGTCCTATCCCTGATAGTTTTGGTATTTCACTGATTCCTACTAGTCTTTCTTAAGGTAAGGTAGCTAATGCAGAATTCCATCACTCTATTAATAAAATTGCCAAATTAGCTGCTGCACAGGCTGAGTGGGAAGTATTTGTTGCTTTATCTGCTAAGAACACAAGGGTTGGCCAATTTATGAAGATGGTTCCTCCAACTTTTTTGGAGTAAAGGTGGAGGTGGATCCACGGGGCTTTTTGGATAATATGGTGAATATATTTAGGGTGATGCAGACTACCAATGTGGAGCGGGTAAACATTGTAGCTTATAAGCTCAAAGAGGTTTCATATCAATGGTATAAAGAGTGGGATAGAGATAGAGGAGATGTCGAGGAGTCATCCTTATGGGATGCCTTCTCTAGTGCTTTTCTGGATCTTTTCTTTCCCCAAAAGTTGAGGGAAGCAATGATGGAAGAGTTTTTGAACCTCAAGTAAAGGAGGATGTCTGTCAAGGAATATACCTTGAAGTTTCACCAAATGTCAAGGTATGCTCCTGATTTGGTGGCTGACATATGGAATAGAATGAGGAAGTTCATTTTGGGGATAAATTAGGATATGATTTTGGAGAGTAAGACTGCCTTGTTGATTAAAGATATGGACATATCTAGGTTAACTATTCATATGCAACAAGTAGAGGATAAAAAGAGAAACTAGGTAGAGTTTGGGGATAGGCCAGAAAAGAAGAGCAGATTTTTTTAAAAGGGAGGTGCTCAGTTTTAGAGAGGTCGAGATGGTAGAGAATGGCATAAAAAGAAGTAGGGGATTTCTTGTTTCTACTCTTCTGCTAGTGTTCCTTACCAATCTGGCGACAAGCATCATCATGGTGGTGAAAATTTTTGGGCACAGGGTGCCCAATCTCAAGCAAGTGAAGGTTAGTTAGTTTCTTTATTCCCTCCTTGTCGGTTCTATGGTCATCCTCATTGGGGTTATTGCGATGAATGAAAAAAAATGCTTCAAGTATATCCAGACCGAACATCGACTCAAGGATTGTCCAGTTAATAAGGTTGCTACAGGGACGAATAAGATTTTTGTGGCTATATCTCCTGCTCCTACACCTGGTAGTGTCACATCTGCTTGTGTTACTACTCCTCGTTTTAGCATTAGTCAAAATAGGTTGTATGCATTGGTATCCCATTAGAAATATGAGGCATTGCCTGATGTCATTACTGGTATGTTACAACTTTTTCTCCCATGACATTTATTGTTTACTTGATCTGAGGTCTACTCTCTCCTATGTGACACTATGTGTGGTTGTATCTTTTAGTTTTGATCCAAAAGTTATTTTAGATCTTTTCTATTTCTACCTCATAGGTAACTCAGTTATTGCTGAGAGAATCTATAGGGGTGTGTGGTATTTATCGGTAGAAAGCAAACCTTGCTGGATCTGTTTCAATTAGATATGGTGGATTTTGATGTTATTCTAGGTACGGATTGGTTGTACTCTTGTTATGCATCCTTGGATTATGTACTCATAGGGTTATCTTTAGGTTTTCTATTGAACCGGTTATAAGGTGGGAGGGCATTTCTTTGGCTCCTAAGGGGAGGTTTATTTCTTATCTTAGAGCTTAGAGGTTGATCTCCAAAGGTTGTCCTTATCACTTGGTTTGGTTAAAGATTCTAACTTGAAAGGTCCTTTTTTCCAGTCAGTTTTAGTGGTAAATAAGTTTTTTAGAGGTTATTTTGGATAATCTTCCTGGTGTTCCTCTGAATAAGGAAATAGAGTTTGGTATTGAATTGATTTCGGACACTCATCCAATTTCCATTCTCCCGTATAAAATGGCTCTAGCTAAGTTAAGGGAACTCAAGAAGCAACTTAAGGATCTTCTAGATATGGGGTTTATTAGTCTTAGTGTATCTCCTTGGGGTGCACCAGTGTTGTTTGTGCGTAAGAAGGATGGTTTCATTTGAATGTGCATTGACTATAGGTAATTGAACAAGGTGATGGTAAAGAATAAGTATCCTATTTCTTGGATAAATGTTCCATTTGACTAGTTGCAAGGTGCCAAGTTCTTTTCTAAGATAGATCTTCGATTTAGGTTCCATCAACTAAAGATTAGTGAGGTGAGAATACGTAAGATGGCTTTTTATACTTGGTGTGGGAACTTTGAGTTTTTGGTAATGTTATTTGGGTGGACTAATGCACCGAAGACATTTATGGATCTAACGAATAGGTTTTTTTTTTCAATATTTAGATTTCTTCGTTATTGTGTTTATTAATGATATTCTAGCCTATTCAAAGAGTAAGGTGGATCAATTTAATCACCTCTATGAGGTGTTGCAAACCTTGAAGGAACAACAGTTGTATGCCAAGTTCTCCAAGTGTGAGTTTTAGTTGAACGCTGTCACTTTCTTGGGTTATATTATTTCTAGTAAGGGGATCTTGATGGATCTACAAAAAGGTTATTGTGGTAAAGAGGTGGCCTAAACCCATGACTCCATCCAACATTCGGAGCTTCTTGGGTTTAGCTGGATATTATAGGCAGTTTGTGGAAAGATTTTCATCGATAGTTGCTCCTTTGATTAAGTTAACTCAGAAGAAAGTTAAGTTTTCTTGGTCAGATACTTAGGAAGGGAGTTTCAAGAAGTTGAAGGGTGAGTTAACTTCAACTCCAATTCTGACTTAGCCATAAGGAAATGATGGGTTCGTGGTTTATTGCGATGTATCTTGTATCGGGATTGGTTGTGTGTTGATGCAGCATAGGAAGGTAATTGCCTATGATTCAAGGTAGTTGAAGGTGCATGAGAGGAATTATCCTACTTATGACTTAGAGTTGTTCGTGGTTGTGTTTGCTTTAAAAATATGGCGGCATTGTTTGTATAGTGTTCATGTGGATATCTTTTCTTATCATAAGAGTCTACCATATGTGTTCACCCAAAAAGATCTTAATCTCAGACAGAGGAGATAACTTGAGTTTCTAAAAGATTATGATATGAGTCTTCACAATCACCTAGGTAAGGATAATATGGTTGATGATGCTCTTAGTAGGTTATCCAAGGGAGTTTAGTTTATGTGAAGGAAGGAAAGTGGGAATTGGTTAGGGATATTCACCTCTTAGCCAATCTTGGAGTTTGCCTCTTGGATTCCAAGGATGGTGGTGTAGTGTTGCAAGAAGTGGTTCGATCGTCTCTTGATGTGGAGATTAAGGAGAAGAAAGTTCTAAAAACTATCTTGATAAAAATCAAGAGTGACTTTGGTGGGCAAAATATGGTGGTGTTTGAGATCAGTGGTGATGGTACTTTATGGTACCAAGATAGGTTGTGTGTTCCTAATGTCGATAGGTTATGACAAAGAATTTCGACTGAGGCGCTTGAGTTGTGCTATGTGGTTCATCCCAGCTCAACTAAGATGTACCATGATCTCAAGGAGATCTATTGATGGAATGGAATAAAGAGGGATGTAGCTTATTTTGTGGCCAAGTGCATGGTGTGTCAACAGGTTAAGGTTGAGCACATGAGGCTAGGAAAGGTGTATCAAGAAATTGACTTTCCTAAAAAGAAGTAGGAAGTGATCAATATGGACTTCGTTATCGATCTTCCTCAGTCTCGAAATCAATATGATTTGATAGGTCATCGTGGATAAGATGTCTAAGTCTGTGCACTTTTTGTCATTGCAGACTACCTTATCCGTGGAAGATTATGTGAAGTTTTATCTTCAAGAGATTGTGAACTGCATGGGTGCCTGTTTTGGTTATTCTTGATTGTGGTATGCAGTTTACTTGTCACTTTTGGTGGTCTTTTCAGAGTGGGTTAGGGAACAAGGTGAGTCTGAGCACTGCTTTTTATCTGTAGATGGATGGGTAAGAGATGAGAACTATTCAATAACTGGAGGATATGCTTCGGTCTTGTGTGATTGATGATGGTGGGTATTGGGTTGAGCATCTACCTTTGGTAGGTTTTTCTTACAAAAATAACTATCATTCTAGTATTAGTATGGTCTCTTTTGAGGCATTGTACAGTAGCAGGTATAGATCCCTTATTGGTTGGTTTATGCTTAATGAGGTAGACATGTTTGGTTTCGACTTAGTTTACCAGGCTATGGAGAAGGTGAAGGTGATTTGGGAGAGGCATAAAGCTGCCCAAAGTCGCTAAAAGTCCAATGCGGATGTTAGGCATAGATACTTGGAGTTTGAGGTTGGGGATAAGGTTTTACTCAAGGTATCTCCCATAAAATGAGTAGTGCAGTTTGTCAAGAAGGGGAAGCTTAGTCCCCGGTATGTGGGTCCTTATGAGATTTTACAGAGAATTAGTTATGTTGTGTATGAGTTGGAGTTACCTTCTAGCTTGAGCTTTGGTTAATCGAGTCTTTCATGTCTCCATGTTGAGGAAGTGCATTGGTGATCATTCTTTGACTATTCCTTTGGAGGGATTGGGTATCACCGATTCTTTGTCTTGTAAAGAAATCCCATTTGAGATCTTGGATAGGCAGGTTCATTGGTTGCAAACCAAGGATGTCGATTTGATTAAGGTTCTTTGGTGGAACCATAAGGTCAAAAAAGCTACATGGGAAGCGAAAGAGGACATGAAGTCCAAATATCCACATTTGTTTTCTGCTCCTAGGATTTGTGCAGAAGATATGTGTCTTCAATGCATCTTTATTTTCAGAGTTTGTTAAAGGAAATATTAATATCTTTTCCTCTTTGTTTTTTAACTTTATTAAGGATTGGGAATATATTTGAAAACATAATGTAAATGACTCGTGCGAGTGGTTTATCTTACCTTGTCCATCATTCGAGGACGAATGTTCCTAGTTGGGGAGACTGAAATGCCTTAGTTTCTGGACCTTAGAAAATTTCTTAGAATTCTGATCTCTAGACCTAATGTAACTCATGGGTACGAGCCGTATGTTGGGGTACGGATGGTATTGTCCAGTAGTATACTGACCAGTGTTTGTTAGTGTGATAAATTTTGGTTACTGGAATTAATATGACTTACAAAATGAGTCTTATTGGTGGTTACTTAAGTTGGATCTGAGTACGAGTGGCTCACCATGATTTGTAAGCTAGAGTACGAGTCGTACCCAGGACTCATATGGTGAACAGTGTCAAAATCATCTTTGGGTTTAAATCTTCCAGGGGTACAGATGAAGGGTACAGATCGTATGCTGTGAATAAAACTTGGTTCGATGAGTCGTATATTGGACAGTATTTGATCCAAACGTCGAGTTTAGGGTACGAGTAGAGGGTACCACTCGTATTGGAGGTTACGACTCGTATGGGTCCGTCGTATTCCTGTGATGGGAATTTTATGCAACTTAAGTGGGGGTATTCTAGACATTTTCCTACTTATCCAAATAAGACTCCATGACTTATAACCTACTTGGGAGGTTATTTACTGTATTATTCCATTCATTAACACTTAGAAACTCTTTTAAACACTTTATAATTCTCTCAAGAGCTTTTGGGCAAGCGTAGCTAGGGTTTCAACTAGAGGATTGATTTGGGGCTTGTCTTGGTGATTTCTCTCTATCATCATATTGGTTTAAGTAATGTTCTCTTCCTTCATTGTTAATTTTATCTAAAGACATGGTTTTATGAATGTTTTCATAATTTCATTGATTGTATGATTTTGGTTTTCAAATATCATTTGGAGGTTTTGATATTAATTGGTTGGTTATGGTTTTCTATGGTTTTAATTATTGTTTTATATAAATTAATAGTGGTTTTGGATAATTGTATTGCATACGAATAGTTTAATGTTAATTGGAATTGGTTTTGGTCATTTTATGCCCCTAATGTGTTTGAGAAAATGCTTATAAAGATATGGTTTAAATGGCTTGGAATGGTAAAATGATAAATTGTTATTCTTTTGGGGAACATGGAAGTCCTCGAAGTGGTTTAATATGGTAAATAGAAGGGAACTTGAAAGTCCCCTTAAACCTATAAATAGTTGGCTATGGATGATACTTATAAGTGAAGGTTGGTATGATGATACCAATATCATTGTCCTTGGTTAATAAATGGATAATGATTTGGTTATTTGAAAATTAGTTTTAATTGGGAAATAATGCCGAGAGGTGTAGCTAAGCCATGGAAGGTGGAGGTTGGTCTTAGTGACTATGTGCATGATTTCACATTATATTTTGGGGATGTACTAGTCATCCCAAGGTTTTCTTCCCTGGTTATGCGACTACTCGTACTGGGCCCTTTCAGCATGGGAGCAAAACTATATAGCCCATGGGTGGTTAAGGAAAACAAAACTATACAGGCCAGGTAAATGTTTTAAAGGCATGCTAAACCCAGGTCCCTTTTCTCGGCATGGTTATTTATATATGTATGGATTTGTGCATATTAATTGATTTATTTTGTTTTATAAATGTCGTTATATTATCATTACCTTGAGATCATGCTAGCAGTCACTCGCTAACCCCATCTACTGGCGGTTGTGTACCCACGCCATGTAGGAACCGACCCTTCTACTTCTCCTACATAGTGATTGACTCGAGGACAACATTTAGACTAAAGTGGTGAGCTTTCATCTTTTTGTAAGGCTTCATTTCATGTTATGGACATTTATAAACATTTTGATTTTATTCTGGATATTGGTTTTCGCTATGGTGGATGGCATGTCCCAATTGATTTTATTACTCTTTTGGATATAGGCATTGTGGTACTTCTATGGGTTGGAATGGGAGAGATCAGTAGAGGTGTCAGCCTTGGCATTGGAATAAGCCGGTGCGCTGAAATCATTGGATGACATTGTTGGTTTTTCTATCCTATTTCATTTTGGGATAAATTATATTATGTTTTGGAGCATCTTTGGTTATGGCCTGGTTCATGGACCTTGTTTTGGTATGGTTCGATATTGTTGGATTATTGGTATGGGATGGTTGGACTCAGTTGGGTCGGTCATGATTGTGATTTTATCCCAGAGTCTTTATGTGAACTGTTACATGATCTTGTCGCATGCTCGGAATTCAACCAACTCAGGGCAGGCAGTTGGAGGTTGGGTTGGGTAATGAGGGTGGTCTCTGATCTTTATCGAACTTGGGATGCCCATTACGATAGGGCCCTAGGGAGGGTTATGTCAGTTAGTGATACATAACTTATCATATTCTACATGCTAGATATTGGGTTGGTTCAACAGAGCATGATAAACCTATAGAGTTAGTAAGCCAGGGGGAGCACAGTCCTAGTGTTCATATTAGATTTGTTACAACCCAAAGCATTCCAATTTTGTTACTTCCTACTATTTAAATAAAAATCCCCCTATTTACTTTCTGCACTGCCCAGTGATTTCAACAAGTTTGAGAAATAGTTCCACATAGTGTATTCGACCCTAACATAGTTTGGTTACAATATTTTGACACTAACCATTTTATCTTCTTAAGGAAGTGTAGTTTGGGAATTCGTTAACTTTTGGTGTTGTTGTTGGGGAATACAGTTGCAGATTTATTGATTGAATATGTTGAAGTTTTTTTAGTTTTATTTTCTTATATTTTTCTACTTTTCTAGATAAAATATATTTACAATAGGATGGGTGGAGTGATGATGACTCCTTATTTATTGATGCTTACCCTTCTGATATAGTGCATTATTATAGGAGTATGATAGATATATATGGGATCACAATGAGAGAATGCTAGACACATTAACACTCCTGTCAAAAGAAAAAGAGGAGTTCAGTCAAAAGGTTGAAAGGTTTGGCTTAGAGGTTTACAACGTAAATAGAGACTTAGATACAAATGTTGATGCATGTAACTCCTAACAATTTATTTATGAGTTATGTGAGGATGAAAAGATTGTTATAAGCTAAATTAAGGAGCTAAAATTGGAGGTTCCAATAATTAATCACACTTTTAAGGATGTTGTTACTATTCATAAGTGCACACTAGAGTTATGTGAGGATGTAAGAAAAAATATAGTTCATGAGTAAGAATATATTGGACCTCAATCTAAGTATGAGCATATTGGACCTCAATCTAAGCATTTTTCCACATTATGTCTTGATAGTAAGATATTAATCAAGCCATATGAGCCGATGGGAGAGTATGAAAAGAAGGAAGAATATGTCTATTTTGTAATTAGTTTTGACAAAATCAAGGAACTGCATTTCTCACTTAAAGGAAAAGAGTTACAAAATGCCACTTCTATTGATTGTTTACTTTTTTTTATACCACCACCCCTTAAGAATAGTAGAAAATTGGAGAAAAAATTAGGGGTGCAATTCATAAGTTCAAATTGGAAGGAAAATTGAAGGCCATCCCTTTGGCTACTTAAATAATATCTAAGTTATTAGGTTACCCTCATCGTTCCACACATTAAATAGGGAACTACATGGAAGGTAAAGCATGGGCATGTTGGTGAATTCTGAGTAACCAATGTAGCCACATCATTCCGCGACATTAAAACAAACACTACTTCGGAGGAAACCGAAGGTATCATGACATGTTTTTGTTGGTGTTTGTATTAGTATGATTGACATCAAATTCACCTATGGTACCATAAGTATACACTTAACTCTCTTATTTTGCAGTGTCCTACTACATTAGGGATAATGCATGATTATACGTTGAGGGTGGGTGCAACTTGTGGGTCTAGATGTCCTCTTGGGGTTTTTGTTGTCGTGTCTCTTTACCCTAGTGTTTGTTCTTATTAGAGCCTACATGTTTAGGACGCACTATGTTTAGTGTCATATTATTTCATGATATTATTTAACTAGGAGAAGAATAATTATCTAAGGCAGTTGATGTACTTTGTTTTATTTTTGAGAAAAAATGACCATTTTGATTTTACCAGTATATATGTATATGTATATATATATATATATATATATATGACCATTGTGAATATCGTTATGACATTAGAATTAGGAACATGATAATCATAGCTAATAATTACATGTACTGGATAGGTAATAGCTTGTGATACAACCCCATTTCATGTGTGTGTAAGATACTACTTTGTACCCTTTGTGTGTTGAATCCAAAACTTGTCTAGTTAGTATTACCTAGGTTGTAGGATAGTCGGTTAGGAAAGGATCATATGACGTTCTTGAAATAAGTCTACTTTTAGCCTAATCGACTATCCTAAAACCTAGGCAATACTAACCGGATAAGTCTACTTTTAGCCTAATCGACCTCCCAAATTTGAATAAATATCCCTTGATCCCTATTTTGAGCCTATATAGACTATTTTTTTATTTCACCTTTCACCTCTCTATTTTTGTTACTAAGAACTTGTTTTGGTCCTGGTCCTCCTTGAATATTGTGCTTCTCAACCCATGCATATCGCCTAAGTTAAGGGAGGATATCATAGTGGGGGACTAATGTGGTAGGTATGAAGAACGGTAAATAAGTGAAAAAGAAAGTAGGGCTAGGTTTGTTAGAAAAAGAAAGAATATAAAATTTTAAAAAGGAAAAGAAAGAATAAGAGAAACTACACGCAACTTGAATGTACAATGAAAGAATAAAAAGTGAGAAATAAGGGAGGAATAAGAGAAAGTGGTCGATAAGTAGGACCCTAACGTAAGTGTAGTTCTAAGGAGGCCTAGTCACTAAATTTCCATATGTACCATACCAACCCCTATGCCTACATCACTTGCCGAGTAAAGTCTTATAGTAATCCTAACCCAACTATCTGAAAACCAAGGTAAATAAAGGAAAGCCTATGGTATTCTATGCACATTGTTGGAAATTCTTTGTGAGTGTTAGTGTCTCATGGCCATCCCTGTATTAACATGCATGATTCGATTAAGTGAGAGGGATTTCTTTATTATGAGGGTAGATGGGTTGTGTTTCTAGTTGCTTAGTGGTTCAGGTAGTGTAACTTATATATAGGAATGATTATTTGTTGCTAATGTAATTCTATATATTGATTCCTTTGAGTCATATTGTGTGATTCATTGATACACACAATTGGTATTGAAGAATTACAATTAGAAAGGGGTAATATTCTTAAGCTTAAAGTTGATGATTGACTGCCATAGATGTCTTAGGATTCTCCTGGTTAAGAATCACTATATTTTTTAGTTGTGCTGTGTCACTTGAGGATTTGCAAACGTCTAATTTGATGGTCCTGATGTTCTATGGTTTCATAGAACTTATGATGCTTAAAACCAATTAATATATAAGTACATATATGTCTTTTGTTGGATATGATGTGTTTTTGAATTGATTTTACTGGAAACTTGGTTCATGGAGTTAATCAGAAGATAACGGAGTTGAAAGATGAAAATTGACAACTTATGATGGCACCTACTTTGAGTAGGTGCCACCTACTTAGAGTAAGTGATAAACCATAAGTGTAAGAATGCTGAAGTGTAGAGAATAAAAAAAGCAGGAGTTTTGGACCGTCTAACTACGACCTAGCACCTATTAGGCATAGCTAGCAGAATATAGGAGCTAGAAGAAGACTCAAAAAGCATTAATTTTGTCCTTCTACCTATGGCCCCCACCTAAGGGTCACAGATGTTACCTATGACCCATAGTGGGTTCGTATGTGGTCGCTGACTCAACTTCCCCAGATCATTTTGGATTGAATTGATAGAGTTTCCATGTAATCTATAAATACCCTTATGAAGTTTTTTAGTTAGTTTAGGCTAGTATAGGCCTTTGGGTGTAAGTTTATATACTATTATCATTCACAAACATATATTTTGATTCCAAGATTCAATTTTAATCTTGGGATTGTGATCTTGGTTTTGGTTTGATATTTAATTTGAGACTTTTGGTTTTGTCATAAATCCTTGTGAGATTGATTTAATGCTTTCAATTATTTATTCCATTTATTATTTCACAATGATGAGTGGCTAAATCTCTTAACTAGGGTTGTTGGAACCCTGGCTGGATAACAAAGTAGGGGAAGTGGAATGTTGTTTCCAACTAATGTTCTTGCATATATTGTAATCATATTCTTTTTAATAGATTTCTTAATGGTAGCAAATGTTATGATCCTACATTTATTCACTACTTACTTCATAAGAGAGGTAGAGATTAGGAATAAAAGATCACAACAGTAATTTGGAGCTAATTATTGATATAAGCTAACCCTTTTCATCTACTTAAGATAATTATCTTTATCTAATTAACTAGAGAATCAAAAGGTCAAATTTAATCTATGATATAGGATAAATTTTAGTATGGAGACACTTTGAGACTCAAATAATAAAGAGTGAAATTCACTAAGGAATTCACAAGACGGTTAGTGATATATAACTTATCAGATTATTGATACAAGATATTAGGTTGGTTCAAAAGAGCAGAATAAACCTACGGAGTTAAAAATTCAAGGGCACACAGTCCTAGATTTATTTCATATTGTTTAAAGCCCAAATCATTCAAGTTTTGTTACTTCCTACTATTGAAAGAAAATCCCTCCATTTACTTTTTGCATTGTTCGGTGATTTCAGCATGTTCGAGACATAGTTCCACATATTCCCTATGGGTTCGACCCCAACCTAGTTGGGTTACTATATTTAATAGCGACCACTTTATTCTCTTAAGGAGGTACAGTTTGTGTGTTCATCAGCCACCCACACAAGCAGGTGCCAAAAATGGCCAAAACAACCCTATCTGTGACCCATCGTCTATGCATCTGCTATGGATTTTCTCAAACAGATAAAGAGTGTGGTGGAATTTTAGTGATATTTGGTTAGCATGAAATTAGGGTCAAAAGAGGGTTTTCAAATTATTTCCACCATCACTAAGCATTATTGTACTACTCTTGAGCTAAGAACATATTAGAGTTACTCTTCAGTGAAAAATTAGTGATTTCTATTGATGATTTATTGATATAAAAGAATAGATTTTGCATTTTCTTTATTTTCTATGGATCAATTTGATGAAAATTTGGGTATATCCTTACTATCCCTCTCTATGAGTAGCAAATTCATTATCTTGGGGTTATGCTTGAATAGGTTGTGATTAGAGCATGTGTTTTGTTTATTTGACTTCCTAATTATCTTATTGAGGTGGGTTTCTCATTCATTCCATTTATTAATTATGAATTGGGGGTCATTAACCCCAATTACCTTAGAACCCATAGTATCCGTGACAGTGGGGATATGGGTGAGAAATCAATGTAAACAATAAGTTGAATTAGTTTATTTAATAACAACTCTTAGATGTAAGGATGTTAAATAAGCCCATAGATTGGTGAAATTATTACACTTATGTGGTGTTCGACCGAACCAATTTGTGATATTTGGTTTCTTATTAAGAAATTGAAACCCAAACTTCTATATCTAGTCTACCCATGACTTCTAGCTAAATTTGAACAAGTAATCAAATACTCATTCATAAACCCAAACCCAGAAAGGCATAACCCCAAGTTCACAACATTTGATTAATCTCTAATTGTTTATAAATAGTATTCTTAAAACCACAAAATTGTTAAATTTGAAATAATTCAAACAAACCCCTCATTTTTACTTCAATATTTATTTATCGCACATTATTGGTCAACTCCTAATTGACTTCTAAAACTCTCGAGTATTAAAATCATTGTCTTGACTCTCTATGCATTCGACCCCAATCTATGTTGTGTTACTATATTGATTACAATCACTTACAACTCAAAGGTGTAGTTTGAGTGTTATCAAATTTTTGCGCTATTGCCTGGGAGTGAAATAGAGTTTACATTCTTGTAATATTTCTAGTCACTTTGGGTTGGCTGAAGTGTTTGTTTTACATTGTTTGTTTTTATGTTCTTTCTCAGGTGAGGATAATAGTACACATGATACTATGAGCTAACACAATAGTAATACTAGTACTTTTGGTGGGCATCTTGAGGATGATGATCACCTAAGAGATGTAGGTTGAGCTAATATTATTCGTATTCTGCTAGTGGAAGAAAATGGAGTGTTTCACATTACAAGTAAGATTTTTCATTGGTTTCAAATGAAAGGGTTGTTTGGAGGTAAAGCATATGAGAATGCCAATCTACACTTGAAGAATTTCATCAATGTGTGTTCTCCATTTGACATAGCCCACATAACTCAAGAATTAATCCGTTTGCATCTTTTCCCATTCTCATTAATGTGAGAAATGATCTTGTGGTTGTAGTCCTTATTATAGGATCTATCACTTCATGGGTTGTGCTCACGGAAGCACTCTTGGATAGGTACTTTCATCCTTCTTGGATGATGCAACTAAGGAATGAAATTATAAATTTTTTACAGCTTAATAGTGAACAATTATATGTTGCTTGGAAACAATACTACAATGAGATATGCAATGCCCAAATCATGAGGTCCCTAACAAAATGCTTCTTCAAATATTCTATTGGGCATTGGATAAATTAAATAAGATAGTAGCTGATAATGTGACCAAAGGATCTATTATCAAATTATCTAATGGGAAGGCTTTATTGGATCAAGTGATCAAGAAAAGTAGAGGTTAGCACAAAAGACACACTGAGGTGGCTGTGGGGGTTCCCTTTGCATCTTTTGTAATACAAGAATAAAGGGAAAGGATATGGAAAGATATGAGAAAATAGACAAAAGGATGATACAACCTCATCTTCTCTCCAAGTATGTAATAGGATCTCCTTCAAAGGTGGTTAATTTCATCGCTTCTTAGAGTGTTAATCTTATAATGAGAAGGAAATCGAGTCTCTTGAGGAGGAAATTCAGTTCTTGACAAACCAAATAGGGATTGTGATAGCGATTGGCGTGATATAAATCATGATAAAGACCTTTATTAGAGAGATAAGGATAGGGATTATAACCGGTACATACCTTCACATGATAGGGCCAAGTGTAAAGAGTCAAGCTCTATTGACTCAGATATATTCAATAGTGAATGTCCATGTTTGTATCTTAATGGGTGTTAAGGGAACTGACAAGATGGTGAGAGAGATGACAAGTGATTTCTCACAACTCAATCAAATGGTGAAATCTCAATCACCCCGATCAAGCAACTTGAAACTTATGTAGGTCAAACCTCAACTTATCTCATTGCAAAGACAAAAGGTGGATTGCCTAGTGACACAGAATGATACTCATGTCATGGTTATTGTCATGAGGAGTGGCTGGACTTTTGGTAAAGATATTGTTGATTTTTATGAAGAGCCCAATGAAAATGGGAAGTGATGAACAATATAACAAAAAAATAAAGCGGCTAGAGAAGCCAAAGGATGCATTTCCAAATAAAAATGATCAAACCATTAAAAAGATGAAGGTAGTTAAAGAAAGCATTGGAAAAAGAAATCTACAAAGGCGGTTGATGGTAATGCTATAAAACTTGACGAAACTCTTGTTTCTTCTTTGTCATAAATAAAAATTCCCCATTCCCATTCCCAAAAAGGCAAAATAAGAAGGAAGATGATCCCAAGTTCAAGAAAGTTCTTGCAAAATTTAGAAACCTAACGGTGAATATTCCATTGTTAGAAGCTTTACATGATATGCCTAAATATATTAAAATCATGAAGAAATTTGTTACAAGGAAATGAATCTTGGATGTTAAAATTATAGAGGTAACCAAGAATTGTAGTGCGATAATATCTAGCACAATGGTAGTGAAGAAGGAAGACCCAGGTGGATTCACTATCCCTTGCACTATTAGGGTGCACATGTTTGGAAAAGCATTGTGTGATCTAAGGGAAAACATTTATTTGATCATATTTACCATGTTTCTAAAGTTAGGTATAGGTGTTTCCCACACCAACCATAATGAGGCTTTCAATGGCCAATCGTTCTATCGAGAAGCTTGTGGGAGTACTATATGATATTCTTGTGAAAGTGGACCAATTCATCTTCCCGACCATTTTTGTTATCTTAGATTGTGAGATGGACCATGGTGGTATCCATCATCCTTTGTAGGACATTCTTTTCTACCAAACAAGCCTTGTTTGATTTTTAATATAGTGAAATAAAGTTTTGAGTCAATGATGAAGAAGTGTCCTTCAATGCATGCAAGTCCATGAAGTAGCCAAATAACTTGCAAGTTGTTTCAATTATTGATATGGTTGATAATGAGGTGACTAACACTATAAAGGAGAATATTGTTGATGACCCCTTGGTGGGTAATTACAGAACTTAGGGAGTAAGGTGATTGAAGAAAAAGATGAGATGATTGATTTGATAAAGAGTCTTGGCTCTTAGAATAGAGACTCTTGTGAGAAAAACAGTTTGCCAACTGCTGTTGAGGATGATCAATCACCTCGACAAATGGAAGCCTAAAAATATAAGGTGAAAAAGTTCATTCATGCTATTGGGTGGCCTGTAGTTGACATGAAAGGCATTATTCTAGAAAGTCATCCAAATAAATCCAAAAATAAGAGGCAGCATGATTTTAAGTCACTGAACTAAGCATTTTGGAGTAGTGACTATGTGCTCCTCTTCAATTATATGTTGAAAAGTTTTGTGGCAACATAAAAGTACGTCGTTGATCCTTTTCACAGTCTTGAATTTCTATTCAAATGGAAGAATTGAATTAGAAGACCATGATAAGAAAAAATTCATGGTGAATGGACAAATATTGAGGCATTACCACGTGGGTGAACTCAAAGAATCTACATTTGAGTCGTTTCAATTGAGGGATCCTAAATAATGGTCAATTGATGTTGTTCCATGACTATAACTAAGGAACTTATTAGGAAGAAACCCAAGGTTTATTTTTGCTATTTTGTAGTGTTTTTATACTAATTTTAATTTGTTCTTAGTGTTTACAGGTCATATCATAAGTCGGGACATGTGAAGAAATGTTTGGGGGTTAAAAGCTATGCCATGAGCGAATATTTGATTTAGAATTTTGCTCAAAATTGGGATATCCTAGCCTGGACCTGCACTAGACATGCTTGAGAAGTCCAAGCATAGATAGAATAAATGTGAAGGAAGTATACACTACCTAGACCTGTGATGGACATACTTGAGCACTCTAGGGGTAGACCAGACATAGTCGGAGCATAGGTGACCCAATTTGCTGAACCAGAATACTACATAGTGCTCAAGACCCAGAGGGACCATAAGCTAACCCATGACTGATATCTGTACCTGTATACTGCATAAGATAACTTAATAATGCGGAAACATACGCTGAAAGGCCATAAGGTTCGATCATTAACATATCTAAATAACATAACATCTGTGTGGGGTAATAGAATACCCAAAACAAAACTGTAATCTAAAACATGATAGTCTGTGTCTAGTCTGCATCTAGTCAGAAAGCCTTTACTATCTGAAGAATCTGAATAAGGAGTTAATGGTACATATCCCCAACTAACTCCAACTAATAAGCTAATCAATGAGATACTAGAAAATCATTATGTCCTCAAAAGATGAGGACTCACTTCTACTCTGACTGCTGAATCTGGAATCTATTGCTGATCTGGAACTCATGCCTCTGGACCTATGGTGTAACATAAAAAATAGTACCATAGAGAGAATACATCAGTACATATGTACTGAGTATACATGTGAGGTAGGCTATATGCAATGGCTCACATGCATGAATAATGCTAACTGATTGTCTAACATGAACGTGAGAGTACAAGAATAAATATATAATTGTAACTAATAACGTGATTTCGTGATTTTTGAGTCTGTATACTGATAACGTGACTTGCTAGTAACTGATATGACTGATAATATGAAGGACTATATCTGCATAATACTGATAACATGGGTGACTATATCTAGGTAAAACTGATAACGTGGGTGACTGTAGCTGACAGTCTTGAATCTGATGGAATTATTTGAGTTCCATACTGTATCTAAAAGTCCTAAAATCTGAAGAACTATCAGAGTTCTATTACTGATACTGATTGACTGTATCTGATAGTCCTGTTCTGCAACATGAAACTGTGGGAAGTAGTATCTAACCGACATGCCCCAAATATGCTATAATAGCTGAGCTGGGGTCCAATATATGCCCTGATTGGAAGGGGGTCAATACCACGCCACTGGTAAGGACATCATGTGAGTAACCCTCATATAATAGGTAGCTCTAGCAAGAACGGTGGGAACCCTCACATAACAGGTTAAGCCACCTCATCTACCCTCATATAGCAAGATACGATGTCTCAACCTATGCTGGATACATAGTTCTAGAATGGAAGGATTGCCTCTAGGAATCACACCTTCATATAACAGGTGAGTTTCCATCCTTGGGTTCACTCAGTGCTAATTCCTACTCCTATTTGAATAGACACTGAACAGGATTTACTAAACTGAATAGAGAATGGACTGAGTTACTGAATTTCTGTGGCTGACGGAATACTACTGATATCTGGCAACTGACTGAGTCATGAGATCATGGAGATTTTTCATGAGTCATAAGACTATCTGAAGTATAAGATTTCATAGCTTAACTGAGAGTATCATGAAAACATGACATGGATCAAGGCACACAACTAATATTTCGGCTACAAGTACCCCCAGGACTCGATAGAAGGAAACTGACGTAGCATGATTTACTTGAAGACTTGACTAACATCATAATACATACTACATTTGTAGGAGCCTTTCATCAAACATGTAATAGGCATAAAATTGTACATACATGGGGATTTTATGATATCATGCTAGTTAGACAATTTTCCTTCATCTAGGCATTTAATGAAACATATTGTAGGCATAGTACATGTAAAGCACGTCATATAACAATTAAACAACATGCTTCAATTCCAATTCCATTATACAAGGTTTTAGTCATGAAACTTCGTAAATACTTATCTATACTAATCAACCCACATGGAATTTATTATCAAATCATGAAAAAGAAATCAATTCCTCATTTATCAATATGAAAGAGAACATACAAAGCATGAAAACATGAAGAAATTCCACAACTTGTAGTTAAAAAGGATTCTTTGACTTCATGGACGAAAAGAGTCCATGAATGAACACTATGCATACCTTAGTTTGTTATTTTGAGAAGACTGATGGTGAAACCTTCTTGAAATTAGACCTTCTATGAAAACCCTAGCTTGAGTTCTTGAGAGTATTTGAGAAAAACATCAATATTTTGGATGAATAAGGGCTAAATCCCGTGTTTGGAAGTTTATATGGGGGGCAAATTTACCCTTTTAACCCTGGACACATAATTTAATTTTAAGTAAAATTTCCTGAATTGGGCCCTTGGCGCTACGTGGCGTTATCGCGCCGTGTCACTGGACATTGACAATGGTGAAACTGCATAGTTGCGTGATGCATAGCTATCACATTTACACCTTGTCTATAACCTGGAAGTTTGGCGTGATGCGCCAGTACAAACACCGTCTCACTAAAAAGTCTTTAACTCTTTGTCCGGGTGTTAGATTTGGGCGAATTATATATCGATGGAAATCTTATTCAATTTCCCAGATGATAGGAAGTGAAAATTATGGAAATACTACATATATATGAATAAATTCTTATTTCAAAGCAAGTTCTAACATCCTTAAGATTATTTTAGAGCTAAGAAAAAGCACATGTATTACAATATCTCCCCCTTGAGAACATTCATCCTCGAATGAGACTGATTGAGAGGGGAAATAATGAGCTAAACATGAGTAACTAGAACATGATCTCATGATGGATGTGACTGACAAGATGAACATAACATACTGAACATGCATATCTGATGCATGCGTAACTGATTCAGAAATGCATAACTGAAAGTTCTAAAGAACTATGTTTTCTCACAATGAGAATGCATGTCTAATGTATGACTATATAACTGATCTGATACATGAATGCATTACTAAATATGCAGTGGTACTTGATACCAAGAATGCATGACTAAATATGCGTTGGTACTTGATACCAAGCTTATCATGAGAACATGAACATGAGACTGAACACTAAGTTAGTGATGTACACTAATCATGAAACTAAGTAAGCTTAAGGAGAATTGTTTTCTTGAGCTAGATATGAGTTAGCGAGGAAGTGGTGAGGGTACCTGTTATGCATATCTGCTTCTACTTCCTAATTAGCTCCCTTGACAGACTGATTTCGCCAAAGAACTTTAACTAGAGGGACTTCTTTGTTCCTCAATCTACGAGTCTGATAGTCTAAGATTTCAACTGAAATCTCTTCATAAGAGAGGCTGTTCTGAAAATCTATGCTATGAATAGGGATTAAGACTGATGGTTCACCTATACACTTCTTGAGAAAAGAGACATGGAAGATTGGATGAACCGAGGCTAGATCTGAAGGCAATTTGAGCTTATAAGATACCTTGCCGAATCAACTAAGAATCTTGAAGGGACCGACATATCAGGGACTGAGCTTTCCCTTTTTTCCGAATCTCTTCACTCCGTTCATAGGAGAGATCTTGAGGCAAACATAGTCACCAATCTCAAACTCAAGATCCTTTCTACGAACATCTGTATAAAACTTCTGTTGGCTTTAAGTAGCCCGATGTCTTTCTCTAATTAACTAAACTTTCTCTAAGGCGTTGAATACCAAGTCAGGCCCTATGACTGAGGCCTCACTGACTTCGAACCAACCGATTAGAGGTCTACATATCCTACCATAGAGAGCTTCGAATGGAGCCATCGAAATACTAGAATGATAGCTGTTGTTGTATGAAAATTCAATCAAAGGAAAGTGGTCATCCCAACTACCCTTGAAATTAATTACACATGCCCTTAGCATATATTTCAAAGTTTGAATAGTCCTTTCTTCTTGACCATCTATCTGAGGATAAAAGGTTGTACTAAGATGGGCTTGGGTACCAAGACCCTTTTGGAATGCTTTCCAAAAATAAGAGGTGAACTGGGTACCTCTGTCTGAGAAAATTGTCAATAGAACACCGTGCAATCTGGCCAGCTTCTTAATGTAGACCTTGGCATAATCCTCAGCTGAATAAGAGGTATGAACTGGAAGGAAAAGAGCTGATTTGGTCATTCTATCTACAATGACCCAGATTGAATCATATTGATATTCACAACCTCTCACTTCCAAGTAGGAATACTGAACTCCTACATAGGACCACTAGGCTTCTGATGCTCTATCTTAACTTGCTGACATGTAGAGCACTTAGCCACAAACTCAGCAACATCTCTTTTCATCCCACTCCTACTATAGATTTCTCACAAATCATGGTACATCTTAGTGGCCCCTGGATAAATAGAGTAACGCGCACCATGCGCTTCTGTAAGAATTCACTGCCTTATGTCATCTACGTCTGGAATACAAAGATGACCCTGACAACGAAGAACACCATCTTTCCCTTGGGAGAAAACCTCTATTTTCTGATCCTGAAGTGATTCTTTTATCCTAACAAGTCTAGGATCCTTATCTTGCTTTTCTTTCACCTCAAAAACTATAGATGATTCTGAACTACTCTGAACACATACACCGCCCTCTGAAGAGTTGACTAAGAAAATGGCTAGTCTGGTAAGATGGTGGACTTCCTACTCTAACTTCTTTTTACTATCATCAACATAAGAAATACTACCCATTAACAGTCTACTGAGAGCGTCGGCCACTAGGTTGGCCTTGCCCGAATCATAGAGGATACTCATGTTATAATCTTTTAAGAGCTCTAACCACCTTCTCTTGTGAAGATTGAGATTTTTTTGAGAAACGATATACTGAAGGCTTTTATGATTTGTGAAGACGTCTACATGAGCTCCGTAGAGATAATGCCTTCAAATATTTAAGGCAAAGACAATGGTTGCTAGCTCAAGATCATGGGTAGGATAATTCCTCTCATGGGGTTTAAGTTGTCTGGAGGCATAGGCTATGACCTTACCATGCTTCATGAAAAGAAAACCTAAACCTACTCTAGATGCATCACAATAAAGTACAAAACCATCTGAACCATCTGGAAGAGCTAAAATTGGAACTGAGGTGAGTCGAGTCTTAAATTCCTGAAAACTCTTCTCGCATGGATTTGACCACTGGAAATTGACTTTCTTCTGAGTCAATCTGGACATAGGAAATCCAATAGAATAAAATCCCTTGACAAACCATATGTAATAGGCAGCCAGACCCAAGAAACTTCTGATATCTATTGGAGATACGGGTCTGGGCCAGTTTCTTAGCACTTCTGTTATCTGAGGATCTACCCTAATGCCATCACCAAAAAAATATGACCAAGGAATGCTACTGATCTTAGCCAAAATTTTCACTTACTGAATTTGGAGAATAACTTATGATTTCTGAGAGTCCAAAGTACTGTTCTGAGATGGTCTGCATGATCTCGCTCAGTGCGGTAATAGATCAGAATATTATCTATGAAGACTATAACGAATATGTCTAAGTACTACTTTAACACAAGGTTCATCAAGTTCGTGAAAGCGTTGGGGTATTGGTAAGACCAAAGGATATACCTAAAAATTCAAAGTGACCATACCGAGTATGAGAAACTATTTTTGGGATGTCACATTCTCTAAATCCGAGCTGATGATAGCCGGATCTGAGGTCTATCTTAGAGAAATAACTGGCACCCTGAAGTTGGTCAAACAAGTCATCAATTCTAGGAAGAGGATACTTGTTCTTGACCATGACTTTATTATGTTGAAGGTAATCTATACACATTCTGAGTGAGCCATCTTTCTTGTGCAAGAATAAGACTGGTGCGCCCCACAGGGAAATGCTGGGTCTGATGAATCCCTTATCTAAGAGATCCTTCAACTGACCTTTTAGTTCTCTAAGTTCTGCTGGTGCCATTCTATATGGCGGAATAGAGGTAGGCTGAGTGTCTGAAAGAAGATCAATACCGAAGTCTATTTCCCTTTCGGGAGGAATTCCTGGAAGATCTTTGGGAAAGACATCTGAATATTCATTCACTACTGGGACTAATTCGAGACTGGGAGCCTCAGAACTAGAATCTTTATCATGAACTAGATGATAAACACATCCCTTAGATATCAATTTCCTTGCCCGAAGGTAGGAAACAAGCTAAATACTGAAAGAGGATACACTGCGTTTCCACTCTAGGACGGGTTCATTCAGGAACTGAAACTAAACTATTCTATTTTTGCAGTCGACTATGGCATAGCAGGAATGAAGCTAATCTATGTCGAGAATGACATCAAAATTAATTATCTCTATTTTGACTAATTCTGCTGAAGTGACTTTCTAAAATATCATAACTGGGTAGTTTCTATATACCTGCTGAGCTATGATTGGTTTACCCACTGGGGTAGATACTAAAAAGGGCTTTGCTAGAATTTCGGGACTGATTTTGAAATTAACTACTATATAAGGAGTAACAAAAGACAAGAAAGCTCCTAGATCTAGCAAATCATAAACATGCACATACAAGATCTATAACGTACTAGTAACTACATCAGGAGAACTTTCTTGATCTTGTCGAGTCTAAAGAGCATAGATACGATTTGGGTGTTGCCCGCTAGTAGCACTTGAAGTGGCACCCTGCTGATTTGGGCAACCGGACTGAGCTGAAGAGTAATTCTGTTGACCTTGAGGACGTCGCTGAGGAAAGTCTCTAACTTTATGTCCTGGCTTGCCACAACCTAAACAATTGCCACTACCTACTCTACACACACCCTGATGTTGCTAACCGTATGTCTGGCAAAGAGGATAGGTGCGGGCACTTCTAACACTACCCTAGGTCTTAGAGCCTAGCGCTCTATCTTTGTTACCCTCTCTGAACTTAGGAACTAGAGCATTGGCTATAGAGGGAGCTGGAACTGGTGACTTAGGATGAAATTGGGAATTATTTCCTCCTTCTGATTTAGGCTGAGCAAAGTTAAAACTATCTATCTTTGCTCTCTTATTCTGCTTTTCCCTCTGCTTAATTTTCTTCTCTTCTATCTACTAAGCATAGGTCATAAGTCTAGCTAAGGTCATGTCACTATTCATCATGGTGGATCTTCACTCATTAACCATGCTGTCGTTCACCCCTGAAGTGACCTTACTTATCTTGGATCTACTGTCTGTAACCACATGAGAGGCATACCTGGCTAATTGAGTAAACTTAAAAGAATACTCTTTCAATGTCATATTTCCCTACCTGAGGTTGATGAACTCTAGCACCTTGGCTTCTCTAAGAACTTGGGGAAAGAATCTGTCTAAGAAAGCAGTGACAAAGTCCTCCCACTCTATAGGAACTGCATTATTTGATCTTTCAGACTTCTACTGTTTGAACCAAGCATGAGCCACATCCTGCAACGGGTATGCAGCTATCTCAACACTCATGACAGTAGTCACCACCATGGTGTCTTTAACTTTTTGAACTTGATCTAAGAATTCTTGAGGGTCTTTATTAACCTTAGATCCGAGGAAGATTGGAGGATCCATTCGGATGAAGTCCCTAATCCTCGCTGCAGCTGAGTTGGCCACTGGGTTGGCCGAAATAACTATTGGTCATTCATTATGAGCAACGACTGATTGAGAAAGAGTAGTAAATATGGTCCTGAACTCCACATGAGAAACATGATCGCCCAAAGGTTCTTCAGGCTGACTGATTTCTTCTTTTAGGAGGCATATTATGAAATAAAGAGAAGAAGCGGATTAGACTGAGAGACTAACTTATCATTATGCTCACTGGCACGACATGAATACTGAAAGAGGGAAAACTATTCTTAAAATATCTCATAGCCTTCTGTACATATATGTGGCGCAAAATACACCCCTGCACAAGACTCTACTAGATGCGGCTTTAAGACTTCCTAGGACTGTATTGAACCTTAGGCTGTGATACCAAGTTTGTAACAACCCGGTTTGCTGATCTGGGATGCTACACGGTTGTCATGACCCCAAGGGACCACAAGCTAATCTATGACTGATATCTGTACCTGTATACTACATAAGATAAATTAATAATGCGTAAATATTCATTGAAAGGCCATAAGGTTTGATCATGAACATATCTGAATAACGTAACATCTGTGTGGGGTAATAGAATAACCAAAACAAAACTAAAATCTTAAACATAATAGTCTGTATCTAGTCTACATCTAATCTAAAAGCCTCTACTGTCTGAATAATCTAAATAAGGAGTTGATGAAACATATCCCCAACTAACTCCAACTAATAAGCTAATCAATGAGATACTAGAAAATCATTATATCCTCTAAGGATGAGGACTCACTTCTACTCTAACTACTGAATCTGGAATCTACTACTGATCTGGAACTCTGTCTCTAAATCTATCGTGTAACATAAAATGAAATCACCATAGTACGAATGTGTCAGTATATATATACTGAGTATACATGTGAGGTAGGTTATATTCAATGGTTCCTATGCATGAATAATGATAAATGATTGTCTAATATTAATGTGAGAATACATGTATAAATATGTAACTGTAACTGACAATGTGATTTCATAATTTTTGAGTTTGTATACTAATAACGTAACATACTAGTAAATGATATGACTGATAACATGAAGGACTATATATTCATAATGCTGATAACATGGGTGACTGTATCTAGGTATAATTGATAACGTGGGAGACTATAGCTAATAGTCTTGAATCTGATAGAACTATCTGAGTTCTATACTGTATCTGAGTTGACTAATATCTGACAGTCCTAAAATCTGAAGAACTATCTAAGTTCTATTACTAAGATTGATTGACTATATCTGATAGTCCTAAGTCTGTAACATAAAACTGTGGTAGTATCTAACTGAAATGCCCTAAATATGCTATAATAGCTGAGTTGGGGTCCAATTTATGCCCTGATTAGAAGGGTGTCAATACCGTGCCACTGGTAAGGATAACATGTGAGTAACCCTCATATAACAGGTAACTCTAGTGAGAACAGTGGGAACCCTCACATAATAGGTCAATCCACCTTATTTACCCTCATATAGCAGGCTATGATGTCTCATCCTATGCTGGCTACATAGTTCTGGAATGCAAGGATTGCTTTTAGGAATCAGACCCTCATATAACAAGTGAGTTATCATCCTTGGCTTCACTCGATGCTAATTCTTACTCCCATCTGAATAGATACTGAACATGATTTATTGAACTGAACTGAGCATGGACTAAGTTACTAAATTTCTGTGGCTGATGGAATACTACTAATATCTGACAACTGACTGAGTCATGAGATCATGGAGATTTTTCCTGAGTGATAAGATATCTGAAGTCTAAGAGTTCATACTTTAACTGAGAGTATCATGAAAACATGACATGGATCTTGGCACACAGCTAATATTTTGGGTACAAGTACCCCAAAGACTCGATAGAAGAAAACTGACATAGCATGATTTACTTGAAGACTTGACTAACATCATAATACGTACTACATTCATAGGAGCCTTTCATCAAACATGTAATAGACATAAACTTGTACATACATGGGGATTTCATGATATCATGCTAGTTAGATAATTTTCCTTCATCTAGGCATTTAATCAAACATATGGTAGGCATAGTACATGTAAAGTATATCATACAACAATTAAACATCATGCTTCAATTCCAATTCCATCATACAAGGTTTTAGTCATAAGATTTCATAAATCTTTATCTATACAAATCAACCCACATGAAATTTATCATCAAATCATGGAATAGAAATCAATTCCTCATTTATCAACATGAAAGAGAACATACAAAGCATGAAAACATGAAGAAAATCCATAAATTGTAGTTAAAAAAGATTATTTGACTTCATGGATGAAAGGAGTCCATGAATGAACACTATGCATACCTTAGTTCATGATTTTGTGAAGATTGATGGTGAAACCTTCTTGAAATTGGACCTTCTATGAAAACCCAAGCTTGAGTTCTTGAGAGTATTGGAGAAAAAAAATCAATATTTTGGATGAATAAGGGTTAAATTCCATGTTTGAAATCTTATATAAGGTGGAAAAATTGACCCTTTAAACCCTGGACACGTAATTTAATTTGTAGTAAAATTTCCTGAATTGGGCCCTTTGTATGACGAGATGTTAACGCCCCGTGTCACTGGAAATTGACAATTGAGAAACTGCCCGGTGGCGCAAAGCGGAGCTATCATGTTTTCACCTTGTCTACGACATAAAAGTTTGTCATGACACACTAGTATTATGGAGAAACACTAGAATTTCACAATTTCCATTTGAGCTATCTTCGCAATGCGCTGAAGGCTCAAGTCAAACATTGTCTCACAAAAAAGGCTCTAACTCTTCTCCTGGGTGTCGGATTTGGGCAAATTATATATCGAATTTAATCTTATTCAATTTCCCACATGATAGGAAGTGAAAATTATGGAAATACCATGTGTATAAGAATGAATTCTTATTTCAAAGCAAGTTCTAACATCCTTGAGATGATTTTCAAGCTAAGAAAAATCACATGTATTACATTAACATCACATGATGCTTTTTCATTTGAATTTGATTTGAATGAGCTTATTGGGATGGTTTATTTTGGTTGGAGTTATTGTTTTGTAATCTGTGGCTTATTTTAAATATTTAATTAGTAATTCGTCCAATTGAACTTTCTTGTCTCATTAGTATGTTGGGTGGCTAAAAAAGGATAGTATGGGAACCATAGATGCATTTGGAGATGAGTTAGTGAAATGAGATTGCTCAGATGTGTGGCTATTCTATTTTTCCAAGATCTTAGTTTAGATCTGCACCATGTGTTTGTTGAAATATCGATAGAGAAAAATATCTTGAATGCTTGTAATGTTTAACATGATCTCTCTTGGGGCATAATGTAATCATTATTGAATAATAATTTTGAGTCCAATTTTTCTTAAATATTGAATACTAAGTAGTTATTGGTTTAAGTAGTTTGTTATGAAATATGGCATCCACGGTTTTTGTTGAAAAATATGCCTAACATGGAACCCACGGGTGATGTCTAAGTAACTTGGGTGACATGAATGCTTGTCTTACCATAAAATCGATTAGGTGATGCTATTAATAAGGGCATTGGGTCATTCTTGTTTCCATTGAAGGTCATGGATGTTCTATGAGCTAGAATTGTGAAATGTGAAGAATATGTGATGATGTAGTGTCCAAATAGGTGAGCGTTATAATGAAAGAGTCCTAAGAGTTGCAATGATGAAGTTGCCTTGCATCTATCTTCATTTTCCTTTAACATTAATTTTTTCTTGATATATAAAATCTAAAAAAGATGTTTTATCTCAATTTTTTTTTTGGTTTTATTCCTTTCTTTTACATTGGTTTGTCTCTAAGCATGACGTTGTCATATGGTGCTAAGAAGGTCTCCACTACCGATAAGGGCAATTCAAAAGTTATAGCCAAAAAAAGGTGAATAAATGACCTTTAAAGTAGTCCAAAAAGGTCCTAAAGTGCAAACCATGATGAGTTGCCTTTTTGTAAAAGACTCAATTAGAGGAGCCCAGTCTGATAAGGCTCCTAGTAAGATAGTACAACCATCCACTTACATGAACCCGAGAACCTAGTGACCTATGGAAGTCTTTACTCTCCTTTACTATCTTTTTATTTTTGCATTAGCAATAATAAAATAATTATTAGAAGGGGTGGGGCATCTTATTATACATTTGATGGTTTGTACCTACTGATTTTACTTGATGGCATTGGTTGGAGGGATTGTGGAGATATACTCTATTTTCATACATTTTAATACTTATTGAGCCCTTGTGGGGATTTTTATTCATGATCGACATTGGTTTAGATATGACCCTTGTTGGGCATATTGATGATAATATGGCTATTGCCTTTGTCGGGCTTGTTTCATGCGCTTAATATAAATGTGATACCTGAACTCAATTGTATTGGTATTGACGGTGTATTTTGAGTGATGCATACATGATTGTTGCTCATTGTTCTTGTATCCTTTTGTATATATGTGTCCAATAATCTCCATGGGTTTTTTGGAGATTGATTTATTTCAAAGGAGAAAAATTCTGTTCTCTCTTTCTTTTGATATTTTGTCTTTATTTTAGTTTAGTTTATTTGTTGAACCGAGTGACAGTTCAACCATGATGGATAATAAGGCCACATCCTTAGGTAAAGTATCTAGTATTTCTAGCTGATTTGGAATAAGAAAGAGATTGAAAATTCTTTCGGAATGTCATTGGCAATGAATGAAATGATGTTGAGAAAAACTAAAAATATAATTTTCGTTTTGAAATAAGGCAAGGATTTTTATGAGCTTTCTCTTGAGTGTGACCACTAAATTCAATTTTTGGCTCTCTCTTTAATTAACCTTAAATTGCTCAAATTGGTTTGGAGACTACCTTTCACTCTATCAGTACGATGCCTTGTGTGGTGATATTGTTGATTAATTTTTATACATACGTGTAGACTAGAACTTACCCTGAGTGTATTCACAGTGAAATACTAGGTAATCTTTGTTTGGAGAATGACTGGGTCAATTTTTGACCCATCACATAGCCAAATTCCCACCTTAACAAATTTCCTTAGTTAACCTATTTTAGAATTTTGCCCATTTTTCTTTCATCATGAAATGATAACTATGATAAAATACCTAAACCATTTTGAAAATCATCCTTTTGGAACTCCACCACCTTTAATGCATCGCACGACTCAAAATAATAAAATATGGGTGTAACCCCACATTTGGGGAGTTATGTAATTGTGAGAATAATGTAAGAATGGTTCAAACTCAAAGTTTGGGGGAAGAATGTGACGTGTTAATATGACTAATGAAAGTTGTATGTAAGGTTGTTAAATCATGTGCTTAAGAGACAAAATATATGCTTGATGAAAATGAGAATTGCCTAGCCAATAGATATTGAAGAGAAATTAGACAAATGAGGGGCTAAGAAGAGCTTAAAGTTTGAAAATATTTTGAGAAAGCCAAATAAGTGAAGAAAGAAAACTGTGTATTGGATTTATTTAGTAAATGCTATGCTTAAGGTTAAGAAAAGCAAGGGATATGATTTTAAGGTGAATAATGTAGATAATTTGAAAACTTTGGGGTAGAAGGGGATGAGGTATTGTGTTGAAGAAGTTTTTTAGTTACTTGATCCATATATTTCTTAGTTTTTTAAACCTTCATCTAGAGCCGCAATATCTTGGTGATTCCAAACTAGATAATTCTATATTCGTGGCAAAAAACACAAAGCACAAGCCTATAGTCCCACTCATTATACTTGAATTTCTTTTTGAGAATGAGTGTAAATTCTTTCCTTATTTGAGCTACTTTAAGAATTAAATGTCTTTTGTGTATGGATCTAACACTTGCATGGGAGCGACATCTATACTTTGGGGTAGAGGCTGATACCTTACTCCTTGTTTGGGTGAATGGCTGAGGTAAGTTACATTATGAAGATTGATATGATCTTTAATGATTTTGTGTCATTTCTTAAGATGATTCGTTGATTAGAAACGTTCATTTGATACAAACTTGCATCCTTGCTTCATAAATATATGCTTATTGAATAATTTAGGTTAAATTGTTGCCATGACATATTTGAGAAGTCTTTGTTGAGGTTTGTTAGCCTAGATAATTTCTATAGCTTTATTTTGGGTATTTTAAAGTCATAAATATCCTATCTCAATGGATTATTCTTGTATACTTGAGGACAAGCAATAGTTCAAGTTTGGGGGGTTGATAAAGCGTCAAATTTGATGACTTATTAGAAAATTTTAAGCTTAAATTATCAGGCTTTTCTATTGATTTAGTTTTAATCTCATATATAATGGTTATTTGTGTAGCTTAAGGTTGAAAATAAAGATGAGCAAGTCATTCAAGTCAATAGAAGGTCAAAAATAAAACAAAAAGATCCCTAAAGATCACATGGACGTGTCGAGAGGACAACCAGCCAAAACAGCCCAGGGTGCACACCATCTATGCCTACTCTGGTATTTATCTACTCTGGATCTGCTCAAGCAGATCAAGAGTGTGGTGGGATTTTATAATATTTGTCTAGTGTAAAATTAGGGTCAAAAGGAGGGTTTCAGCTCCTTTCCACCATCATTGAGTATTATTGTTCTACTCTTGAGATAAGAACACATTATAGTGAATCTCAAGTGAAGCATTATTGGATTTTGCATTATCTTTATTTTCTTTGGATTAGTTTGATGGAAATTTCTATATATCTTAATTTCTGTCTCTATGAATAGCTAGTTCTTCATCTTCGCGTTATGCTTGAATAGGTTGTGATTAGTGCATAGGTGTTTTTTATTTGTCTTCTTGATTAGCTAATTGATCTGGCTTTTGCATTCATTTCATTTTTAAACTAATAATTGGGGATCGCAAACCCAAATTATCATACAACATATATCATCTTTGACAGAGGGGATATGGGTTAGGAATGAATGTAATCAACAACTAAAATTAGTTGATTTAATAGTATCTCTTAGACATAAAGATGTTAATTAAGGCTATAAATTTGTGAAATTTTTACTCCTATGAGGTGTTCAACGGAACCCATTTGTGCTATGACTGCAAAACTTCTAGATCTAGGCTAGCCATGACTTCTAGCTAAATTTTGAAAAATAATCAAATACCCATGCATGAACACACGCCTAGAAAGGCATAAACCCAAAGTCCCATAAACACTTGATTTATCTCTTATTGTTTCTAGCTTTGAAATAGTACTCTTAAAACGACAAAATTATTAAATTTGAAATAATTAATACAACCCCCTCCAATTTTTAATTCTATGTTTGTTTACCACACACTTCGGGTTAATTCCTAATTGATTTCTAACACTCTCGAATATTGAAATAATTGTCTTTACTCCCTATAGACTCTATCACACCTACATTAGGTTACTGATATCGCCTAAAGCTACACTTTTAGATAAGGAAAAATCAGTTGACACAAAATATAGTAACCCAACTCTAGTTGGAGTCAAATCCACAGGGAATATGTGAACTATTTGTTAAGCTTGCTGAAACCAATGGGCATTGCAAGAAAGTAATTGAGAGTTTTAGTTGTAATATGTGAAAAGTAACAAAATCTGGAATGTTTTGGTTGTAATCAATCAGAAATAAACAATAGGCTTGTGTTCCCCCAACGTATAACTCTGTAGGATTCTCGTGCTCAATCAAACTATTTTGTATGTAGAATTTGGAAAGTTATGCATTATCAATAGCCTCTCGACACACTTTGCTGAATTTTCTCATCTCCTCTCGATCTCAGAGTCTCTGTTTACTAACCCTTACCTTGGACCCCAGTTTCAACTATCCCCTCTTGGTCTCAAGTTGATTAGATACTTATAATTATCTTAAATAGTAGTGATGATTACCTTGTATCAACAACTAACTAAAAATCTCTTTTGTGATCTCTTTTTCCCAATCTCTAGCTCCCTCTAGGGTTCATAGTGAATATAGGTAGGTTGAAGAAAACAAAAATACAAGCTACAACAATAATCTAGAAGGATTGAACACTTTTCCTACTTTCTTAATCCATTAGGGTACCCACAACCCTAGATAATAGAATTAGCCTCTCATTATTGTGTAATAATCAATAGAATTCATATTTGAATGTAGTAAATTAATCTAACAAGAATTTTCGAATAAAACCCAAGGTCTTGAATTGAATAATCAACCAAAATCAAGAATAAAACAATCCCACGATTAAAATTGAATCCTGGAATCAACTATATGTATGTAAGTATCAAGAGTGTGTAACCTAACTAAAAATATGTTAAAATTTTATTGATAGCATACATGGAAACACTAGGAAACCAATCCAAAACAAAATAGAAATATTAAAGTCGGTGGCACCTACTGGCCACTTATGGGCCGTAGGTGGTCCCACAATGGTAAAGGTATCTTCAACTCCTAAAAAACTTCTCTGGACTTCAACTTTTGAGACAAAATTTAGAACCTATGGACCTTAGGTGGAACCTACGGTGTAGGTAGCAGGGTCTTTTTTGAACTTTTGATTCTCTATTTCTCAGTTTCTCTAACACATACTCTGGTACCTATGCCTAATAATTAGTACCTACAGGCCGTAGGATCCTACATAATGGTCTAAAACTTTAGCTTTTACTACTGGTCTTTAGTTTTGATCCACAACCTGATTTTATGCAAAACACAACACAAAACACATTATATCTAAAAAAAGATCTAAGTAACTTGTATATTTCATAGTTTTAAGCGTCAAAAGTGCTATGAAAACACACCATATTAGTTTCTATAATGATGACAATAACTTACACCTTAAAGGTGTAGTTTGAGCATCATTACCAATAATAGAGGAATCTCAACCCTAGAAGCTGTAGCTAACGATTGTGCTTTAGTCTTAGTGCAACTCTGACCTATAGACGAGCACCATCAGAAGTTTCACCACCAAAAAATCCCTATAGATACATAAATATATCCCTTAGCTGTGATGAATAAATAAGCCCGGGTGGATCCTGGGTTGGCATCTAGCCCACCACTAGCTAGGGTGGAGGAATCTCTGGAGCAGGAGAATAAATAGTGTCTGGTAAAGGCTCCCTATCCTAGTATTTGAATAGGGGTATATAAATTGATTTTTCTAGACCTGTAGGTCATCTACATACTCTAGTTAGATCCCTGGTCATGGACTTAGGGTCCTTGTCTCGTGTAGCGGTTACTTACATTTAGCCATTTGCAAAAGAGTTAAATCAAATGAATCTTTAGAAACCAACTCAAACTCTTAGCATGAAGTAAGTGAAAGAAGTGAATATATTGTAAGAATGTCCTATAGCCTCCCAAATATAGGAAATGGTTTTCATCATTCCAATTTGTAGTGCTCTACTAGCACTTTCTTTTGTACCAACAATACTAGTGAACCTAGTGCTTTGATAATAATTTGTTATGACTTAATTTACGAGTCATGATGGAACCTAATTTATCCTACTAAAGTTAATACAGAGTGTAAGTATGGGCCAATTTGTTGGAAAATGTTATAAATACTGAAAATATGCAAGTGAAAGACCTACAAGAAATAAATCATGGAATAATTAAAAAATAGAAGAGAAATAATAACATCCCATGACCAAGTAGTGTCGGTACAAGAGCCTCTTGTCCAAAATAAAATAGGGACTATCAAGTCAACATACAATAGTCTCAAAAATAGAAAAAATAGCAAAAATAATAGAAGGAGAAAAGATCACCTCCAGCTCAGAAAGCTCACTCTATCTCCAAACTATGACCAGTAAAAATTTCAACATAAATGGTAACAACTAGTACTTGGATCTTTACATAAAAGGTACAGAAGTATACTATAAGTACTAAAGCCATGGGTTCATAGTAGGCATCATTGACTGACTGAGTTAAATCATAACATAAATTTAATAAAATGCGAGATAGATAAGCTAAGTCACGGTAAGAAGGAATACCTAGAATAATTCCCCAATGCTATAAATAAATAACCAGAGTGATAGCATTAAAGGAAACATATCTATCACTATAAAGTTGGCCCCCATAAGCCAATAAGTGTAATAAAGAAAATAATCCAATGTAGGCCCCCATAAGCTCAGAGGGTGCAATCAAAGAGAAGTATTAACTGAAATTATACTAATTAGCCATATCTCAAAATCATAACTGTAAATACATTCATACTGTAAATATCAAAACTGATCCGGTTTCATAACTATCATAAACAACCTTTCAATGCTGGGATTGAATCAAAAGTCATATCATCATTTGCTAAACTTAAACTAAAACTCATATCATTATTTTTGAACTTGAACCGAAACTCATATCATGAATACAACCAGAATTTAATACTTCTTACTATCATAAATCACCAATATTTAACCAGAAAAGTATCAATCTAGGATAAAGAATCATATATATAAATCTCTTCAAGCTCTAGAATATAAATTTAGATAATGTAACATATCAATAAAGCTTACAAGGATATAATAGTAGTCTTGGCCCAAGGTAGGCTGGAGGGACCTTCTTTTAATCCTCAAAATCTATTATAAGGAAAATTTTACCCCAAACTAGGCTAAGATATTTGATTTAACTACTAGATATTAAATAAGCTATATTTTGTGTAATGACCCTTTAGGTTATTTTCCATAGATATGATTATCTTCATTGGTTGAGCTTCTCTATAGATTCCCTAAGTCATTTATGACTTGCTGGGATTGATAGTTTGGCTACCGAACCGTTCGTTTGGTTTTTATAGCCAATTCCTTTTTTAGAAGTCTTCGTTGGTTCCAAATAGCAACCGGGAAAAAACATCAATGAAACAATCTTAGATGGAAATTTCAAATGTGCCATTAGATTTGGAATATCAATTTTATTCTAGAAAAACCTTTGATTTGGATCCCAATGCACCCGAGCTCATTTCAACCTATTGGTCGGAAAGTTAAAAATTGGAAAGAATAGGTGTGGGACCCACATTTGGTTGAAACAACCTTGGATTAAAAATCCAAATTCTCCATCACATCCAGAACATCAATTTTAGGCTGGTGAGACCCTTGGTTAAGGTCACAAGGCTCCCAAACATAATTTGGGCTATTAAGTGAATTTAATGAAAAGGGATGAAACTAAAAGTGTGGGTAGTACTTTTTTCCTAAATAGTATCTAGTGATTGTTTTAATGATTTCAATGGATTTTAAATGTGGTTTATACTTATAATTCACTATTGGATTATGTTCTTTGGATTTCGGATGAGTTGCGAGGGTTAAAAACTTATTTTTGAGTTATTGTTATCTGGTGCAACCGCGATCGCAACAAGAGTGTGCGATCGTGGCTAGTATAGTTGCCATTGTGACATTCGAGTACCTTTAGCGGATATATAAAGGCACCAAGATGCATTTAGGGTATTTCTCCTCCACCATGTAGACCTAGAAACACCAAAATGAGTGTAATAACTCAAAATTGGTCTTGGGGGGAAGAGGTGTCTTGGGAGCTTAATTATCATATTATATCGCAATTATCTTTAAGATTAAGGTAAGAATTTCTTGAATTCATGCTTGAATTTCTTAGTTTGGACCCAAAACCCCAATTTAGCTTAGGGCTTAATTTTAACCCAAAGTATGCTTAGTTTTCACCCATTCTATAAGGATTATGACTCCTTATTCATGTGTGAACATTGGGTTGGTTTTTTCTGTATAAGGGACATACTTGGGGTTTCGACGTCATTTTTGGACCCAATGCACAATAGTGCAATATAGGTATCATTAGACTCGTATTGATGAGTAGATTACGATTCTGATAGTGTGATGGCATTTTGAGGATTATAAAGTAAAGACGAGCATGTGGTGCAAGAAGTTAAGTTTTATGGGTTGTCCTTGAGGTCGACTTCTATCTACTTTTCTTCATATATTATGTGTGATATATGTTGCATGCGAATATGGATGTTAGGCTTGATTATAAGTAGGATAACTTGTCCTTAATTATTGATTTTTTAGGAAATATATAAGGGTTTGGGACCCATAAGATGGCATGTATATAACCTTTTTTATCGTATTGCTTTCCCTCTTTATTTTATATTAGTTATAGCATGGATATGCTATAATGCTATGATTTGAATATGGTTTTAGCATTTAAAGCATGACTTGTATATTTACACTTATTGGGCTAGTGTGGTAGTCTTGAAACTGTTAGTTGGGTAAAGTTGACTTGAGTACTATTGTTTCTAGTTGAAGTTTCTATCTTAGGCTTAAATATGGCTTATTTGACATCTAGAAGATAAACTAGATATGTTAGACTAGTTTGGGGCATAGTATGCCTAATTATGGAAATGGTAGGTTAGAAGTAGGATCGTTTGGCCCACATAGGCCTAAGCTTGTGTTAAGTCTTGTTGACTTAGTGCAGATGTTAGACATAGATAAGGCTAGTAAACCTTAGAATAAGGTTTCTTCGTAACTTGGTAACTTGTTTTGATGTTCCCAGATTGTGGCTTTTGAGTTAATGTTATGATACTCCTTGTGGAAGTGATATTGAGAATTTATAGATGATATTTCTCCTAGATAAGTTATGTGGTCTATATTGATGCTATTTTCTCTTAGACTTGATGATTGGACTATAGAGACTCTATTTCCTCTTAGACTTGATGATTGGCCGATTGATAAGCTATTTCTCTTAAACTTGATGATTGGATTATAGAGACTCTATTTCCTATTAGACTTGATGACAGGCCTATAGAGTTTCCCTTTTCTTTAGTCCTGATTGTTAGACTTATAGAGATGATATTCTTCTTGGATATGTAAATTGGCCTAGAGAAGTGATATTCCTCATAATCATGATGTATGACCTATTAATATATGATATCCTATAGATGATTACACGTCTATATATGTTATGCCTCCTAGATATAAGATACCTCTTATGTGACAGATGCTTACATGCTTTTTGATATTATGCCTCCCATATGTGAGTTACCTCTTATATGCGAGATGATTAGAGATATGCTACAACTTAAAAATATAATTATTGATATAAGTCATGGATATATACATAGGCCTAAGGCCATGATTATGATGTTGTAATTATTTAGGATAAATTAATAGGCCAAGGGTCATGTTATGATATTGATTGAATAGCCAAGAACATTTTATCATTATAAATAATATGATTATGGTTTATGAATATGAATATGTATATGTTTGTATACACATCTCTATGTTATGGGCTAGAGGAAGATGTAGTATAATTCCTATTATTCCACTGTTTGAATACTAGTGATGGCATGCATACATTTGGTACGTTCATGATTATTTACTATTATAAATAATGTGATTATAGCTTAAATGTGATCTTATGACTGCTCTTCTTGTTAGATGGTTAAGCTATGTGGTAACTGGTTGTCTATTAGGGGACTATAGCCCTTGATGGCTAGGAATCTAAAGTATTAGGTAATGATTCTTGCTTAGTTGGAACATGGTAGCTAACGATGGTTAGTTAATGAATGGTGTCAGTTAATAAAAGATGGTTAGGTGACATGTAGTAAGGTGTTGTCTAGTAATTGTTAACATATATAGGATGATTAGTTGATAGTAATGAATGGTGGATAAATAGTGATTTTGGTCTAGCAACGAACCTTGACTAGATGATAGATGGTAGCTAATTAATAAATAGTGGTTAGTACTTATCCTGTGAGTAGGGATTATGTGAAGTATAATGTTTAGACCAATAACTAGAGGTTATGTGATGACTAGTAAACTAGTGATTCTATTATAATAAGTGTTGGTTAACTAGTTACTTGTAGTTAGGAAGTATTGACTAGACAGATATTCTATGGTGATATGTGTATGTTTATGAGTATTTTGGTGTATCTTATTTGGTAATTGTAATTGTGATGATATTGATACCCAGACAGGAGAATACTATTGTGATGATATTGATACCCGACAAGGCCGGAGGATACTATTATGATGATATTGATACCTAGAATGACCAGATGATACTATTGTGATAATATTGATAACTGATAAAATCAGAGGACACTATTATGGTGATATTGATACCCGACAAGGCTGGAGGATACTGTTGTGATGATATTTAAACCCAGCTAAGCCAGAGGATACTATTATGATGATATTAATACCCGTCAAGATCGAAGGATACTATCATGATGATATTGATACTAGGAAATACCAAAGGATATATTGATGATATATTAATACCTGAAAAGGCCAGAGGTTGATTATGATGATGTTGTTCCTGATGAGGACAATTATGATAATTTGTGACATTGATTATGTACTTTGCATTCATTTCTGCATACGCATTGCCAATTACCGGTATGAACCTATGTTTATCAGTTGGTATGGGACGGTATCATTGATATAGGTGAATAATATTCTATGTGTTGTTATATGTTGATTGAACCTTCCGAGCCTGGTCTGGTAAGGGTATGCATAGGCTCAAATAGGTATTTAGCTGTCCAGAGTAGCCGATTATTCACACTATTATTGATATTATTGTTATCATTATTATGATCATTGTTATGGCTGGCTTATGAAAGATTGGTCTTTGAGCCGGTATAGGGATTTGAGGTATGTCTTTAGCTTTTCCTATCTTATGATTGCATTATTATGCATGATTATTTCATGTCTATCCATTTGGATTAGAAACCCCGAATATGATGGTATTTAAATCTTAATTCTATAATAATGAGGTCTCTAAATAAGAGTATGATGATTTAAGTTATCTTTGAGATGAATTCATGTTTATATGTATATATATGTATATATATATCTAGCTATATGAAGCTATGATACTACCATATATCCCTTCCTTCATTGTAGATATTGTATAGTCATTTCTTCACCTTGTATATTACTATATATATATTTTTTTCTTTCTCACTTTATTCGTGTATTGACCTGGGATATACGAAATAGCATTGACATACATTGAATGTAGCTCAAATAAGATAGTTCATCGTCATACTTCCTTAGTTTTATTATGTTAGACTCTTGGACATGAACAGGATAGTTATTCCTTATTATCTCATTGACTTGTCTTATGATTTCTAGACTCTTGGGTGTAGCTTCCATTTTGTTTATATATTGTATATATCTACTTTATCTTTGGAGCTCAGTTGGTAGTAGACTACTGAGTACCATTCGTTTGGTACTCATACTACACTTCTTTATTATATAGATCATAGTTTGAGTTATCACTATTAATGTGTGCATCGTGAGGAACAACCCTAGTTCAGAGACTTAGAGTGAGCTCCTGACATCTGGAGCATTACTTATCTCTCTCTTTTGTTTTAGACTAGTCTCTAAGTTGTATTCAACGATAAGTTATATAATTTTATTTCTCTTGGTAATTCACTTTTGTACTCCTTTTATATTAGAAGCTCTTGTACTAATACCACTAGGGTTTGGGATTCTTCTGTATATTGATCTTTATTTCATATATTCCATTTTTTTCCTTATATTATTGAGTATTTTGTTACTAGCCATTTCGGACTATGGGTTGGCTTGCTTACTAGTGGGTTATGGTAGGAGCCATCATGACCTGAGAAGTTGGGTCATGACATTTTGGTCCGAAGATAGCTATTCTACCTAAATAATGAGTAGCTAAGTCAATTATGCCTAATTACGGTTCCTTAACCGGCTAAAAGATCAAAATCATACCAAATATATTTCCAAAACCTAAATCCTATCCAAAAACTAGCATAATATCATATTCATACTATAATTAATCTCTATCTAGGAGAAAGGAAAACCTATCATACCTAGATACCAAAGAAAGCCTTGTGAAATCACTAAATGAATGATTTTCCTCTCTACAAAGCTTACTGATGATGCCACTCCATCAAAAATATAATCTACTCATCAATATGTGAAAAATGGTTCCCATATTGCATTTTTATGATTTAGACCCAAAATTAAGTAAAAATTCCATGTGGGTTTTGCTTGCAGAATCGTACTTTCATAATGGTCAATCGGTACCTCTATGCTCAAGGATTTTTTGCCCTTAATAATTAGCAAATTTCGAGCTCAATTTACACTAAAATTAACCCGACAATAATATATGGGTTTTAGAAATAAACCAAAGAATTAACCAAGAATAAAACATAAACTTACAAAGAAATCTATGAGGAAGCAATAATTTTGAGTTCATAATTACCCCTACAATCCTTCAATAATTATTATACCAATTTACCATGCTCTCTAGGATTCTAATTATTGAGTCTTGTGAGAAAAGTGGGACAAAATCTTGTAAGTAGGGAATTTAATGCTTCCAAGGTGCCGTTTAAGCGGTAAACGTTGGTGGTTGGTATATCGCTAAAAAGGACTGGCTATTAGTAAAGTGACATCTACTTTAACGGTTAGACTACTACTAAAATGGCTTGTTGCAATCGCTAGATTTTCTAAAGCAATCGGCTGTTTGCTGAAGAAGCCTCTACTAAAGCGCCCAAAAGGCTACTTAAGCGGATACACCAACTAAGTACACTAACTAAAACTTGGTAAATTTCTAACTATTATGACCTTTTAAGTCATTTTTCATATTTCCACTCATTTTATCCATTTAGAGCTTTCCTATAGTTTCCCCAAGTCATTTATGACTTGCTGGGACTAAAAATTTGGTTATCACGCAGTTTGTTTTATTGTTAGAGACAATTCCCTATTTTTAAGCCTTTGTTGACTCCAATCGTATAACGAGAAAAATCATTAGAAAAACGACCTCATATACAACTTTTAATTGTTCCAATAGATTTGGGACATTGATTTTAGGCTAGATAGACCCTTGGTTTTGGTATGACACTCCCAGGCTCATTTTAGGCTATTGGTCAAAAAGTTAAAAAAATTGTAAGTGGGTATCGGACCCCCTTTTCATCAAAATAACCTAAGATGAAAATTTTGACTATGACAATGAGTCCCGGACATTAAATTTTATAGGGTAACATAGTCTGTTTGCGTATACAGGATTCTGGGTGAATCACACGGGGTTGGCAGATACTTGGAATTTATCTATGTATCAGCTGGAGCTGGTGGATTGCATTAGTGATGCCTTTGATTGCTTAATCAGTCTGCCAAAATCCCTACAAGTATCGCTTAAGTAATATATTTTATTGCTTAAGCAAATGGGTCAACAGTGTGGGCAGTATCACTTAAGTAATAGTCTTATCTCATATGCAACATTTGCCCAGGTAGCCAAGTATCACGTAAGTGATTTACTGAACATGTAAACAATAATCATGCCCAAGAAAAAGTATTTCTTTAGCAACCGAAAGTTTGCTTAAGCGATACCATGCACCTGGGAAGGGTATAGATATCCAGTTAGACCAATTTTTCACCATTTTCATCCATTCTCTAGAATGTTACACCCTAATAAGTAGGAAAGCATGAGTGAAATAGCTATGGGTGATTTTGAAGCTTGGGTGGAGATTATTTACGCATTTTTTCTTTGAATTTGAGGTAAGCTTCTATTGATTTCATGCTTAAATTCTCCATCTTTTGCTAAAATCCCTAAAATCCTTGTATCTCTATTTTAGCACTATTAGAGCTCGAATTCACAAATTTTTTAGGGTAATGATGCTTGAGCATAGGGTGACGTTGTGTTGGTTTCTAATGTGTGATTCTAAATTGTCCCCATCTAGTATTTTTATGTAAGTTTGGACTCAAAGAACAATAGTGCAATATGGGTATTGTTGTTCTCATTTTAAAGAGTAGATTGTGCTTCAGATAATATGTTACCTAATGAAAGCTTCTCAAAAAGGAAAATTTGTAGTTTAGCAGACTTTGGGCTTTTCTTTGGTACCTAAGTAGGCTAGGTTTATCCTCTTTATAAATTGAGCTATTTCATAGAATGATTATGATAATATTCTATACATGGGATGTGATTTAGGTATTGAATGTATGTTTGACAATATTTGGATTTGTTGGACCGTTTAGGCTATCCAAAAATTGCTAAATAGGAGAAATTATCTTATTTACTCCTGTATTAGGTAAATCAGCTTCATGGATCGTTTTGAATGGGAATGCCTTAGTTACTCAACCTAGATAAATTTTCCTTAGTCATTCATGTTTAAGGTGGAATTGGCATTAGTTGCTTTAAGTTAAGGGAATTTGCCATAGTTGCTTATTTAGGTGAGATTTACTTAGTTGTTCATGTTTGATAAAATTGCTATCTTAGTGATATTTATGGCTTACTCAATATCTAGAAATGAATTTACATACCTTATCCTAGTCTGGGTAGAATTTATCTAGATGGAATGTGAGGATTAGAAGTAGCCCCTTCAGTTGACCTTAGGACAAGACTTGTGTTATCCTTCTAGACTTATCTACGTATGATATACCCTTATTGATGTTTGGTTTGGGACTTTAGGATATTGAATATAATTATGAGTATGTTTTTTGGATATTGAATGATTAATACTAATTCGGGATATTGTTAATGATATTGCTTATATACGTGATTAATGTTATGCCTTATAGATATGACTAATGATATGGCGTATGTATGCATGATTATTGATATGGCTTTTATATATGATTAATGGCTTATAGATATGATTAATGGCTTTTATATATGACTAATGACTTAAAGATTTTATTATTTAGATAACTTATTAATATGACTATTGACTTGGCCTATGGTCATGGTTATTGGCATGACTAGATAGACACAATATTAGTGCGGTACATGGATGTGGGTACCGATATAACTTATGGTTTTGATTCTTGTTTTGGTTTATAGATATGAATAAAAGTGGTGGTCTATAGTTATAGTTCATTGGTATAGTTTATTGAGTTAGTTTATCGATATGCATTGATAAGTTGACCCGTTGACATGCTTTATAAATATGAGTTCTGATTTTAGTATAGCATTTGATAATGATATTGATAATATGAGTTCCAATTCATGTCCGACATTAGGGATTTTGTATAAGATTATGCAGTTTGGATGGATTATTGGTTATGGGTTGATAGTTGATAACATATGATTATTCAACTACTTAGTTCACTTAACAGTACTGTCCAGGCTTATGGGGACCTTTGTTGGGTTAATTACATTTCCATAGTTATTGTCTTATGGCGGCCAATCTTGAAATTATAGTGGTGTGATCTTTATGTTACCATTTCATATGTATTTAATTATTTATGTAAAATGATGTTGGAGATTATTCCTTTTTTGCCCCTTTTCACTTTGACTTAGATTTTTTATCTTGTATTATATCATATTTATATAATGATTTAGCTTAGTCGGCCAGTGATGCCTATTGAGTACCCATGGTTTCGGTACTCATGCAACACTTCTATACCTTTTTTGTGTAGATACAAGTACTTGTGGCCTCTACTGATTTGACATTCGTGCAGGGTTGATTTTAAATATTGGGTGAACTCTTGCAGTTAGAGTTAACCTTGTTCCTTCTATTTATCTGTATTGTTGCTTTTAAAGTCTTTAATAGTTAAGTTCCGACTTTTAATACATTTTCCATACATTTAGCCTATTGCATCTAGATCCAGTATGTGGTTCGGCTTACCTACTGGCGAGATAATATGGGTTTCATCATGACTCATAAATTAGGTCTTGAAAAATATTAGAGCCAAGGTTTCACTAGTATTATTGGTACAAGAGTAAATGTCTAAAAGAGTCATGACATCAGTTTCTTTTTGGGAGGATATAAGACATTCTTGGGAGTTCTTCATTTCTTTCACTCATTTCGTGCTAAGAGTCAAAGTTTGTTTTAAAGCATTTCTTTGGTTTCATTCTTTCACAGATGGCTAGGACACATGTTACTGCTAAATGAGATGAGGGTTCTAAGACTAAGCCTAGGGATCATGTCGCTATTCGAGGATGAAATAGAGGTTTTGGATAACGCAGGGATGTGTCCCCAACTAGAGGCCAGGATAGAGGGCTTTTACCTGACCTTATTTCTGCTCTCAAGCTAGATATTCTTCTGCCCCAACCAACGGTAGGCCAGGGACCAACCTAGGATCAAACGGGGTTTATTTTTTCTTTAGTCCTTAATATGATTTGGTTCAACTTTCAGATGGTGGTACACCATATGATGGTTCGTAGTTTGTGAACTGTAGCTATGGCTCCCTAAGTTGAGGTCCCTCCCATATTGGTAGTTGCCCAGCCAGTAGTTTCCCAACTTGCTAGGTCTATTGAGAAGTAGAAGGTGTTAGGTAGATTTTTTATATTAGCTCTACCTAGGTTTATTGGAGCACCGACCAAGGATGCATATGCGTTCTGAATTGCTTATGAGCATAGGCTTCATATTTTGTCCTAGTTGAGAATCATGATGTGGATTACACTGCTTTTCAATTGGACTTGTTGGCTCGATATTTGTAGAGAGGCCATCTTTCTTCAAGGCTAGTTAGATGTCCCTTTTTGATATGGATCGAGTTCTCTAAGATCTTCTTGGAAAAGTATATAGTCCGCAGTCTCAGGTATTGCTTAAGGGATTAGTTCTTGAAGTTGGAGTAGGTATCCATGATTATTGTGGGGGTATGAGGCTCAGTATCATAAGTTAGCTAGGCATGTTACTTCTATTTTGACTATTGAGTAAGAGAGGGTTCGTTTCTTTGTTCAAGGATTGAGACTTTCTATTTAAATATCCATATATAGTTTGGTTGTTGTACGTAGGTCTTCAGTTAAGGTTTCTGATCATGCTCAACTTATGGAGGATCTGTATCATCAGTCCTAACGGGACAAGAACAAGAAACCACGATATTAGGGTAGTTTCAGTGGGAGCTGTAACATTTCATAGTTTAAATACTGTTGTTATCATGGTTAATACCCTCTGTATCATTCGTATTAGCATTAAAGTCAGTCTAGCTTCAATGTTTGTCTTGGCCAGGGTTGTGGACAGTCTTTAAGGGGTTTGTCTTCTGAATATTCTAGTAGTGGTGGTTATTCTTGTTCAGCCAAATTTTTGGGTTTCAGTCCAGCACCTAGGGCATGTTATAGTTGTGGAGCTTTAGGTCATTTATCGAGAGAGTACTCTCGTCATAGAGTGATTGTTCCTTTATTGCAAGGTGTTCAACCTATCAGCGCAATTCATCCTCAATCTAGAGGTGGTATGCATGGTCGTAGGAGTAGTCCCCAAGGTTTTTATGGAGTTTCTTAGGAAGGTAGGACAAGATATCAGTCAGGAGACTAGCCAAGTAGCAGGCATGGTCAGTTGTATGCAGTACCTGCTACTCTCATGGGTAAGTCATTGTATTTTTTTATTACGGGTATGAGTTTGGTGTACCTTCAGTTGGCTTTTGATTTATTTGATCCATGATCAACTTATTCTTATGTGTCTTCTTATTATGCCCCATAGTTATTGTTATCTTGGGATTCATTATCTATGCCATTACATGTATGTATTCTCGTGGGTGATTATTTAATAACGGAGTTGGTTTTCTAATCATGTGTTGTGATTGTTTGAATGTTTGATAGCTAGGTTTTTCTTATTGCGTTGGATATGGTCGATTTTAATGTTATTATTAGAATGGACTAGTTATCCTCCTATCATGCATTCCTGAATTATTTTTCCAAGATCTTTACCTTAGCCATACCTGACGTGCCCTCGATCGTATGGCAGGGAGCTGTTAGTTGTGAGTCGATAGGGGTTATTTCTTATCTTCGTCCTAGAAGGGTTATTTTGAGGGGTTTCAAGTCTTATCTCTCTTATATTTATGATGTTATTATGGAGAGTCCATCGCTTAAATCTATTCCTATAGTTCATGAGTTTCCTGATGTTTTCCCTATTGATCTACCTAGCCTTCCTCAAAAGGATTGTACTGACTTTGTTATTAATCTTGAGCTAGGAACCTAACCTATTTATATGGAACCTTACTGGACTGCTCCTTCTATGCTTAAGGTGTTATATTCTCAGCTTCAGGATCTTGTTGGTAAGTGTTTCGTTACACCGATTATGTTTTCTTGGGAAGTTTATACGTTGTTTTTGAAGAAGAAAGATGGCTCCATGTATATATATATTGATTATAGACAACTTAATAAGGTGACTATGAAAAATCGTTATCCTATGCCCCATATTAATGATTTATTTGACAAACTACACCGAGCGGTGGTGTTTTCTAAGATTGATTTGAGGTCAGGTTACCATCAGTTGAGGATTCAGGCCAAGGATATCCTGAAGATAACCTTTTGTACCTGTTATGATCATTATGAGTTCCTAGTTATGTCTTTTGTGTTGACTAACACCCCATAGGCATTTATGGATTTGATGAACTCTATGTTTAGGCCTTATTTGGACCACTCTGGAAATCAAGGAAACCTGCGGGAACCTAGGAAACCCTAGGAAACCAATCCTAAACAAAAGATGCAAATCAAAGCCGGTGGACACCTACTGGACCACTTATGGGCCATAGGTGGCACCTATGAACCATATGTGGTCTCACGTAGGTGTCCGCCTCCCAAAAGCTCCTGAAACTCTTTGGAATTCGCTCCAATGAGACATACTCTGGCACCTACGAATTGTAGATTGAACCTACGGGCCTTATGTTCCCTCCGTAGGTAGCAAGGTCTTCTTTTTCAGCTTCTATGTCTTTGTATCTCAATCCTATAACAATTATTCTTGTTCCTATGCCAAGTAAGCAGTACCTATGGGTTGTAGGTTCCAACATAGGTGGTCCAAAACTTTAATTCTCACTCTTTTTCGTAAGTTAACTCCCAAAACCTGCTTTCCTACAAAACACAACACAAAACACATCATATCTGACAAAAATACCTGAGTAACTTACACATTTTCATTGTTTCAAGCGGAAAAAGTTCTATGAAACCATATCACATCAATACCCTAAAATTAGAACTTTTGCATGTCCTCAGTCAACATAACATAACAAATAGAACAAGATGATTAACTAAGAGAAACCCAAGCTATCTATGACAGTCAATCATCAAATTTAATCTTGAAGACATTACCCCTCCTATTTTAACACTTAAGACCAACAATATGTATCAATGAAGCACATCAATGAGACACAAGGGAATCAAGATATGGCATAACATTAGCAACAAATAACCATACATATGTACAAGTTACACTACTCAAAAAAATAAGCAGTTAGCAATACAACCTATGTGCCCTCACATCAAAGAAGTCCCAATAAATCATATGAAATAATGCATGTCAATGAAGGGATGAATCAAGATACACTCACAAGCACAAGGAAGTTCCAATCAATGTGAATCAAATACTATAGGATTTCCCTTGTTTTCTTTACCTTAGCTTTCAGAAAAATGGGTTAGGATCACTATAGGACTTTACATACTTTGTAATTTAGGTTTGAAGATGGTGTGGTACATATGGGGTTTTAGTGACTAAGCCTCTTTGGTACTACACTTTAATTGGGGGTACACTACTCAACAAATTTTTTTTACTCCACCTTTATTTCTCCCTTTTTATTCTTTTATTGTATATTCAGGTTGGGTGTGGTTTCTTTTATTCTTTATTTGTTTTTTGTAAAATTGTTATCTTTTTTTCATTTTATTTTACTATATCTACCACATCCATCCCTACTTTCTTTTTCCTTATTTTATCCTTCTTCATACCCACTTCAAATTACGCACCCCTATGATAGCAACCCTCTACTTAGGAAATTTGCCTGAGTTAAGGTGTACAATATCTAAGGAGAACTAAGGCCAAAATAGGTTCATTGTAACACAAATGGGAAGGTGAAAGGTGAAACAAAAAAAACAGGCTATACAAGCTTTAAATAGGGATCAAGGGATACTTATTCACATTTGGAAGGTCATTTAGGTTAAAAGTGGACTTAGTTCAAGAAAATCCTATGATATTTTCTTAACTTACTATCCTAAAACTAAGGCAAGAATAATCGGGCAAGTTCTTGATTCAACATACAAAGAGAACAACGTAGTATCTCACAAACATACAACACAAAGTTGCATCAGAAACTACTACCTTATCCGATTCATGCACAAGTTAGCTATGATTATTATATCCCTAATTCTAATTCCATAAAAAGATTCTCAATGGTCACACATATATACATATCACACAGTTCAAAACAATTTTTTGGAGTGGTATTATTTTTCTCAAAAATAAAAAAGAAAGCACATCAACTGCCCTAGATCTAAAAAATCTCTACATTACAAAAAACATAACAAAATACAAAACAAAACTACCCTAGACATATCGGTTCTACAACCTTACCACGAACGATAGGAAATAAATAACTTCAACAAAAACTCACAGCATCTATGGAATACCCCACCCCCAACTAAAAGACTACACATTGTCCCAAGCCCGTGTGAATAATGTAAACAAGGGAATGAGGACATACTTAGGATGAACTAGGCATTTAGAACTGACACAGATGTAAAAATACCTTGGGTTTTCTCCCAACCAATGCCTTATTTACTATCGTGACATGACTCAGCTTCCTTGGCTACTTAGACTTTACTAAGGCTGACTTTATCAACTACCTTCACCTCAAAAAGATTACCTAAATAGTGCTTCACACACTAATTGTTCACTTTGAACGGGGCTTCATATTATCTCTTCATCTCTAAAGCACCTTAAAGAAATACTGTAACAATGGTAAATGGTCTAGACCACCTAGACTTCAACTTCTCAAGAAACAAGCAAAGTATTGAATAATATAATAAGACCAACTCACTGACTTACATATTTTTTCTCGATTTCCCTATAACAAGAAAATTTCATTATTTCCTTGTATATTGAAGAAATATCATAAGCAAAAAGCCATAATTCATTAGACTCATTCACCTTGCTCAATCTCAACTTTGTCGCTTCATGCACCTAAAAATTTAGCTTTTTTAATGCCCATAGTGCCTTATGCTCAAGTTCGACTGACAAGTGGAATGCTTACCGTACAGAGGCTGATATGGGGAGGCAAATGTTGGGGTCTTAAAAGCTATCTGATAGGCCCATAAAGCGTCATCTAAATTTCTTGACCAATCAGTCCTGTTGGCATTCACAGTCTTGGCTTATATGGACTTGATCTCTCTATTGGAGACCTCCACCTACCCTCTTGTCAAAGGAGGATAAGGTGTTTCCACCTGATGGTTTACACTATATATATCAAATAGGATCTTAAATAGATGATTGAAAAAGTTAGACCCACCATCTCTAAAATTTCACGTGGAGTGCCAAATTGAGAAAAAAAGTTTTACTTCAAAAATACGATGACACTTCTACATTCATTGTTTGGAAGTACAACTGCCTCCACCCATTTTGAAGCATAGTCAACCTCCATAAAAATATACTTTATGTCATAGGACTCACAAATAGACCTATGAAATCAATCCCCCATATATCAAATAACTCATCTCTAAGATAGGTGTCATGGAGAGTTCATGTCTCCCTGAAATATTGCCTTGACACTGACATTGGTCAAAGACTTGAGCAAAATCATATGCATCCTTATAGATAGTAGGACAATAATACCTATACTATAGGATTTTGTGGGAGGTGTGGTTACCACTATGATGATCCCCAACTAGTAATGAAAGACAAGCTTGAAGAATGCTCATCATTTCCACCTCAGGAATACACCTACAAATAACACCATCAGTATAAATTTCAAAAATATATGGTTTATCACAGAAGAACTTCCTCACCTCATGCATGAATCTCTTATGCTACAGGAAGGATAGGTTTTCTAGCAGAATTAGCAAACCATAGGACTAAGTCTTGAGATGCTGCAAAGACTCGCTCATCCAGAAAAATATCATCTATGTCAAACTCATCCCTTAACTTATAAATTAATGCCTCTTCGAGGCAATACAAGTGATCATCCACTTGATTCTCTGTAGCCTTTCAGTCTTTCACCTCAAAGTCAATTTTTTGCAGAAAGAGGACCCAACATATCAATCATCGTTTGTCATCCTTTTTCAATATAAGATACCTCAAAGCAGCATAGTCTGTGTGAACTATGACTTTGGTCCCTATCAGATAGACCAAAAATTTCTCAAAGGCAAAAGCCACCACATGCAACTCCTGCTTAGTGACAAAGTAGTTTTTCTGTGCGGGCTTTAATGCCTTACTCGCATGATAAATTTGATGAAGGATTTTCTCTTGTCTTTGTACTAAGACAACACCAAGTCCACATACTAGCATTGTATATAATCTTAAATAATAAAGACCAATCAAGGTATACAATGATAAAGGATGACACTAACCACTCCTTCAGGCGCTCAAATACCTTAAGACATACTTTATCAAATACAAATTTCACCTCGTTCCCTAAAATTTTGCATAGAATTTTAGAAGTCTTTGAGAATACATTGATAAATCTCCTATAAAAACAAACATGACCCAAGAAACATTGAATACCTTTCACTTAAATTGGTGGTGGAAACTTTTCAATTACCTCAAATTTTGCTTTATCTACCTCAATACCCCATTTTGAGATCTTTTGATCGAGAATAATACCTTAATTTACCATAAAATGGCACTTTTCAAAACTCAATACCAGATTACACTCTTTACTTCTCTATAGAATATTGGCTAGATGCTAAAAAATCATCAAAGGAGTCCCCAACGACTAAAAATCATCCATGAGTACCTCAATAGTCTCCTCCACTATGTCAAAAAATATAGACATCATACATCGCTAAAAGGTGGTGGGAGCATTACATAATCCAAATGGCATTCTGTTGAACGCAGAAGTGCCATAGGTGAAAGTAAAAGTCATCTTTTCTCGGGAGAAATAGAAATTTGCTTTATCTCGAGTACCCATCAAGAAAACAATACCAACCCACCTACTAGTCTATCAATCATCTGATCCATGAATGTCATTGAGAAATAGTCCTTTTGGGTCCAAGTATAGAGTTTTCTATAATCCATGCAAACTTCCAACCAATGATTGGTCTCATGGGAACCAGTTCATTCTTCTCATGGGGAACCACTATGATTTCACTCTTCTTCAACACATATTAAACTGGGCTAACCTACTTACTGTCTGCAATGTGGTAAACTAATCCAGCATCAAACCATTTAATGATTTCTTTCTTCATAACCTCCTCCATAATAGGATACAATCGACGCTGATGCTCAGTGACGGGAATACAATCTGGTTCAAGCTGTATCTTATACGTTCAAATATTAGGTTGAACCCCATAATATCTGCTATAGCCCATCCAGTTTCTCTTTTGATCTTCTGCAACACTGTAGTAATGCTTCAATATGTGATTCTACCAAATCTACTATAATAATAACCAATAATGCATTATTGTCCCCCAAGAATGCATAACACAAGAGTGGTTGTAGCGCCTTCAATTAAGAAACCGATGGCTCCTCAATAGATAGTCGAGCAGGAGGAGTGGTTCTATTCTTTAAATCAAGATCTAGATTTTTTAGAGCATAATTATAAGAACCTTTCTCATGCAGTACTTTAACTATATATTTGTATTCATAAATGCCAAAGCTGTCAAAATTTATAATGACCATTGCTGAGGCCTCAACCCCAAGTCTCTCTTAAATGGGCATAGTATCTGCATCATCATTAATATCATCAAGAGTTTCTATCACAAATACTACCCTTATATCATTTGGCTGTCATATCAACTATCACACATCAAAGATCACTTGCTCATCATTCTGTCTGAACTTTATTTGCCTTAACTACTTATCAATTAATTCCTTACTCATAGAGAGGAATAGTCATCCTAAGATATAGGGACTTGGAAGTCTACTTCACAATCTGGAAGTATGAAGTTAGTTGGAAATATGAAGGATTCCACCTTGACCAATACATCTAACAGAGTACTAACTTGCCTCTTCACAGTGCGGTCAACTATCAATAACCTCATATATGTTGGTTTGAGTGCCCCCAATCCCAACTATTTGTACACAACTAGCAGAATTAAATTGATATTAGCTCCCAAGTCACATAAAGCCTACTTAAATTTGAAAGGCCCAATATTACACGGAATAGTGAAAGCTTTGGGATCCTTCCTCTTCTCTGCTAGAGATCGCATCATGATCACACTACAGTGGTGCAACCCACCAATATACTCAAAAATCACAACTCCCTTTTTCATTACCAGCTCCTTTAAAAATTTGGTGTATTTAGGCATCTACTCAAGAGTCTAAAAAGTAGGGATGTTCAAGATCAATTCTTTCAGCATGGTAATGAACTTCATAAACTACCCTTATTTCTTCTTCTATTTTAATATTTAAGGAAAAGGTGGGAGAGGTCATGGAATTTGGTTTACTAAAGGCTTATCGACCGTTCCCTTACCTTTGTTCTTCTCAGCATCATCATCAATACTTGTAACTTTATTTGACTGTGTTTTAAGTGTCTTATTAACCACTACAATATCATTCTTTGGCTCATCTACAGTCGTCATAGGGGGATCAACAGTTTCTTTACTTTTCCAAGGGGTAATGGCTAGACAATGACTGTTATTTTTAGGATTCTAAATTGTTTTGCTCAAAAGAAAGCCCAACTGCCTTTGATTCAAAGTTGCAAACATTTTTCCAAACTGATGAACTAATTGCTCTATTGCAGTAGCATATGACTCTACCTTCTAGGTCAATCTTGAGATGTCTTTCTTAATCTACTTAAGGCAGTTTTTTCCTATTTTGTCTGACCCTTTAGCAACTTGAACAACATAGCCTGAATCTTCGACTCTATGTCATGACATCCTAGTAGAGCATACACACCACCCCTCTCCTTATATTCATCCTTTCCTCTCCAGTCACCATCTCGCTCTATTCTCTGATCTGTGTACCTATCACCATAATAGTTTTAACCTTGGTTTCCTTGCCTCTTGGCTTGGAAACCCACCAACTCTATATCTAGGTACTCTTTCTATTTTTCTAAATAAGAATCATATGATCTAGAGGCCTTACCTCATGAGCCTACAACATTCACTTTATCAAAATTCTCATTATCTCCACTTCGGGATACACCTTCGAATAACACCATTTGTGAAAATTTGGAAAATGATATGGTTTATCCCATAAGAACTTACTTACCTCATCATGAATCTCTTGCGCTACTAGGAGGATCGGTCTTCTAGAATTTGATCACATGCCAAATTGTTGGCAGAATTAGCAAACCAAGCTATTAAGTCTTGAGATGCTTACAAGAACCACTCTTTTAGAAAAGCATCATCTATGTCAAGCTTATCCCTTAGCTTTTTCATTGCCTTCTACTCGAGGTGAGATAAATGATCAGCTACCTAATTCTCTATGCCCTTCCAATTATTCAACTTAAAGTCAAATTCTTGTAGCAAGATAACCTAACATAGTTTGTATGATCTATGACTTTCGTCCTAATTAGATAGGACTGGAATTTCTTAAAGGTAAAATCACCACAAGAAACTCCTACTCAATGACTGCATAGTTTTTCTGTATGGGTTTAAATGCCTTACTACCTTAATAAATTAGATGAGTGATTTTCTCTCATCTTTGGCATAAGACAGTACCAAAGGCCACTCCATTATCATCTTACATAACATCAAATGGTGGAGGCCTTTCAGGGGAAACAATGATAGGGGAAGTCACAAACTGCTCCTTTAGGAACTCAAGGGCCTTAAGACATGCATCATTAAATATAAATTTTGCCTCTTTATCCAAATGTTTGCACAGAGGATTAGCTATCTTAGAGAAGTCTTTGATGAATCTCCTGTAAAAACCAGTATGACCCAAGAAACTTTGAATACCATTTAATGAGACGGGTGGTGGCAATATTTCAATTACCTCAATCTTTACTTTATCAACCTTAATACTCTATTTAAGACCTTGTGGGAGCGAAAAATACCTTTGTTTACTATAAAATAGAACTTTTCCTTATTCAATACAAGATTACACTCTTCACATATCTATAGTGCATTGGCCAAATGGTCCAACGATTATCAAAGGAGTCCCCAAAGAGTAAAAGTTCATCCATGAATACTTCAATAGTATCCTCCATCCTGAATGAAGATGTAGACATTATGCATCACTTAAAGGTGGAGGGAGCATTGCATAATCCGAATGGTATTCTCTTGAACACAAAAGTCCCATAGGGGTAAGTAAAAATCACTATTTCTTGGTCCTTTGGAGCAATAGTAATTTTATTTTTCCTAAGTACCCATCAACAAAATAATACCAATACCTATTTGTTAATATATCAAGCATTTGATCCATGAATAAAACTTGGAAATTGTCCTTTTGGGTCTGGGTATTCAACTTTCTATAATTTATGCAAACTTTCCAACCAATGACTGGTCTCATGGGCAAAAGTTTATTCTTCTTGTTAGGAACCACTATAATCCCACTCTTCATCGGCACATATTTAATTGGGCTAACCCATTTTCTGTTTGTAATGGGGTAAACCACTCCATCATCTAACCACTTGATGATTTCATTCTTTGCAACCTCCTGTATAGGAGGATTCAATCGATGTTGTTGCCCAGTTCTGGGAATACAATCTAGTTCAAGTTGTATCTTATGCGTGTAAATATTGGGTGGATTCCCACAATAGCTACTATGGTATTTTCATTGGATCTCTTGAGCCTCTACAATAATAATAATAGTGCTTCAACCTTTGATTTTACAAATCTACTGTAGTAATAATTGGTAAGGTATTTTCAGCCCCGAAGAATGCATATCAAAAGTGAGATGGGAGGGCCTTCGATTTAAAAAATTAGTGGCTCCTCAATATATGGTCGAGTAGGACGAATAGTTCTATTTTTAGAAATTTAGATCAAACTTTTTGGAGCATAATTGTATGAGCCTCTCCAAGTAATGATTTATCCATCTCATCATATTCATTAATCTTATCATTGTCAAAATTGAGTAATGACCACTGCTAACGCCTCAACCCCAAGTCTTTCTTCAATGGTCATAGTCTTTACGTCATTGTCATAATTACCAAGAGTGTCTGTATATAGACACTACCCATATATCATCTCTCTATTACATCGACTAACACACATCAAAGATCACTTGCTCATTATTTAGTATGAACTTCATGTACCTTAACACCATATCAATCAATACCCTACCTGTATCAAGGAAGAGTCAACCCAAAATAATAAGGACTTGGAAGTCTACTTCATAGTTAATTATCAGGAATTTAGTTGTTAATATACAGGAATCCACCTTCACTAATACATCACATGACATACCATCTGGCCTCATTATAGTGCGGCCAACCATTAATAACCCCATAGACATTGGTTTGGATTATCTCAACCCAAATTGCTTGTACACTGCTAACAATATTGAATTTACTCTAGCTCCCAAGTACATAAAACTTGTTTGAAATTTAAGGGCCTAATAGCACATAGAATAGTGAAAGATTCAGGGTCCTCCTTCTTCTTTGCCAGTTATCGTAATGTGATTGCACTATAGTGGTGTAATCCACCAACATCCTCAAAACTCAAAACTCTCTTCTTCATCACCAACTCCATACTAAGCTTGACATATCTAGGCATCTAATCAACAGCCTCAGAAAGAGGGAAGCTCAATATTAATTCTTTCAGTATGAAAATGAACTTCTTAAACTCTTTTTCTTTTTTCTATTTCAACCTTTGAATAAAAGGTAAGAATGTCGTGGCATTTTCTTCACTACAGGCTCATCGGCCTTTCTTTTACCTTTACCCTTCTCAGCATCATCAACATCTATCGTCTTATTTGACTCTACTTTAGGTGTTTCATCAACAATAACACTATCATTCATTGGCTCATCTCGATCAGTATAGGGGAATCAATAGTTTTCTTACCACTTCGAGGGGTGATAGCTTGATGATGACCATTTTTCTTAGAATTCTAAATGGTGTTGCGAAAAGTGTGCCCGACTCTCTCTGATTCAAACTTGTAGATATTTTTCTTAACTAATGTTCTAATTTCTTTGTCGTGGTAGCATGCGACTCTACCTTTTTCCTTACCCTTTAACAACTTGGACAAGATAGCCTCCTTCCTCAACTTAGTGTCATGGCTGCCTGGTGGAACACACCGACCACCCTTTCCCGTGTTATCACCCTTGTATCTCCAGTCACTATTTCTTTCTTTTTTTTGATATCTTTGTCTATCACCATGATAGTTTTGACCATGGTTTCCTTGCCCCTTGGCTCAGAAAGCCGCCAACTCTTTATCTAGATACTTTTCCTATTCTTCTAAATGAAAATCATATGATCTAGAGAACTTACCCTTTCATCCTACCGGATTCACCTTCTCATAATTCATCGTACAAACTTTTTTGTCAATAACCCAACCTCCATCCTTGGTTAAGAAAATTTTTGTGCCACTGTGTTATGAATAACTCTGTGCTTGATAAAAGCACTAATAGCATAAGTGCTTTTTTTCTGCCTTCTGAGTATTCCATCCTTTGTTGTTGAGAGAGATCTAGTCTAAGATAACTGATGATGTCTCCCAGAATATATGCGTGAATGATCCGCCAATAATAGTGTCTACCATAGCTCTAAAACTTGTGTTAAGGGATAGATAGAAAACATCAAGCAAGCTCTGCCCCAAAATCCTATGGCTAGGCACCATCATCAACTTTATTTTAATCAAAACCATTCCTCATACATCTATTCAGAGTGTAACTGCCTAAATTACATATCTCATTCTTCAACTAATGAATTTTGGATGGTAGGATGAAATAATCTAGAAACTACCTCTGCAACTCAATCCAAGAAGTGATTAATCCTTAAGGAAATTCCCTTAACCATAATACAACTTCCCCAGTTAAAGAAACTGGGAACAACCTAAGCCAGTGCTTTTTAATTTACCGCAGGTATTGCGTATAAAGTACAGATCCCAATAAAGTTTGTAAGGTGTATCTTTTCAACATCTATCAGCAAGAATGCAAACACACCTTTCAGATTAGAAAGCTGGATCATAGCACTAGTAATGTCGAACTTCACACCCGATGGAAAAATAAGAGGAATGATAGCTCCTATCTCCATAGGCTCAACGTACCCTAGGTCCATCTTTAGATCATTATAAGGTTTTAAGTACTGATAGTCTGGAAGTACATGATCTCTTTCACCTCTAACTCCATCTTGATTTTTGATGGGTGCTGCTCAATAATCTACTTCTTGTCTCTTCTTTGCTAGCTCTACCTCCTGATTTACATGCTGAGCATCTGCTCTTCTCCTCTGGTTAGCAGATTTTACTAATAACTGTATCATTCTTTAAACAACAATGTCGTGAAAAACTCCTGGAAGATGGGGAGACAAAGCATTTGGGTTATCCCAAAACCTTTCTATCTTACCTTTACATATGTGTTACAATCCTACTAGTCAGCTATAGTATTATCTTTTGTTAAGGACTAAATAGGAGTAAAGGATTACCTCCACTTCTTATGTTAGGCATAGACTAGTGTAAATCCAACTAAAGATAGAAAACAAAAAGCCAAAATCTTCAACAACCTCGATCAATAACCACACCATATTGCCTGATAACATTGTCAAAATTTTGATATTTCCTAAACTACACCTCTAATTACAAAAAAATAATCAAAGAAAAATAGAGTAACCCAAATCAAGTTGTGGTCAAGACCATAGGGAATATGTGAACTATCTGTCAATCTTGCTAAAATCAATGGGTAGTATAGAAAATGAAATGGGGGAGATTGTAGTTTAATCTCTAAAAAATAACAAAATATGGAATGCTTCGATTGTAATCAATCAGAAACGAACACTAGGCTCGTGTTCCCCTAGCTTCTAACTCTGTATGTTTAACATGATCAATCCAACTATCAAACTATTGTGTATTTAGAATTTGACAAGTCATGTATCACCAACCAGCTCTTGACAAATTTTGGTGAATTTTACTCATCTCCTTATGTTATTAGAGTATTGCTTTACTAACCCTTGACTTTGACCATAATTTCAACTATCTCTTCTCAATTTCAAGTCAATTAAATGAAGATAATTATCATAAGTATATTGTGATGATTAGCTTAATTAGACAATTACCTTTAAATTACTGTTTTGATCTCCTTTTTCCAATCTCTACCTCTTTCTCAGTTTCCTAGTAAATACATGCGGGATCCTAATGTTTGATATTGTTAAGAAATCAATAAGCACGAAGAAAACCACAATACATGTAACAACAATAATCTAGAAGAATTAAATATTTTCCCCACTTTGTTAATCCTCTAGGGTTTCCACAACCCTAGCTAAGGGAATTAGCCGCTTACCATTGTCAAAAACACAATGGAATTCATATTTGAAAACATTAAATCAATATCACAACAATTTATGATGAAAACCCAAAGTCTCACTTTAAGAATTCAACACAAAGCAAGAACAAATCAATTCCAAGATCAAAATCAAATCTCATAATCAAATATATGTTTTTAAGTAGTAACAGTGTTTAAACTAAATAAAAAATCAAAAGGGTATTTAGAGAATACAAGAAAACCCTAGGAAATCAATCCTAAACTAAACAGGAAAATCAAAGTTGGTGTCTAGCTACTAGTCCACTTATAGGTTATAAGTGGCACCCATGGACCATAGGTGGTCCTATGTGGGTGCCAGGGTTCCAAAGACTTCTGAAAATCTTTGTGCTTTGATCTTTATAGACATACTCTAGCACCTACGGAGCACAGGTGGCACTTAGGGTCCATAGGATACCTCCCTAGGTAGCAAGGTCTTCTTTTTTAGTTTCTAAGTCTTTGTATGTTAACTCTTTGACACTTATTCTGTTACCTACGCCCAGTAAGTAGTACCTTCAGGCTGTAGATGCCTATATAGGTGGTTTAAGACTATAATTTTCCCTCTTTTTCATCAGTTTAGCTCCCAAAACATAATTTCCTACAAAACACAAAACACATTATATATAACAAAAAGGACTAAGTAATTTCCATATTTTCATTGTTTCAAGAATCAAATATGCTATGAGACCATAGCACATCAATATACAATTATTGACACGGCTTTTAGTTATGATCAATGGCTTATAGATATAATTAATGGCTTTTTTATATGATTAATCGCTTATAGATATGATCATTAGCTTATAGATGTTATCAATGGATTATAGATATGATTAATGACTTTTATATTATATTATTAATATAACTTATTAATATGACATTTGACTTGGCGTGTGGGAATGTTTATTAGCTTGACTGGATAGACACAATATTGGTGTGGTACATGGATGTGGGTACCGATTGACTTATGGTTGTGATTCTTATTATAGTGTATTGATATGAGTAAAATGGGTGGTCAATAGTTATAATTAATTGGTATAGTTTATGGATTTAGTGTATTGATATTGCTTATCGTGATGGTCAGTTTATATGGTTTATAAATATAAGTTCTTATTCGATTCTGATAGTCAATGATGATATTGACATTATGAGTTTTGGAATAACATGATACGGTTAGATAGATTCTTAGTTATGGTGTGATAGTCGGTAACTTATTTGATTACTCAGTTCCCTTGATACCCTTCAAACTTATGGGGGCCTACATTGGGTTATTTACTTTTCTGCACTAATTGGCTTATGGGGGTAAATCTTGTAGTTATAGTGGTGTGATCTTTATGCTACTATTTTGTATGTATTTAATTATTTGTGTACAATGGTGTTGGAGCTTATTTCTAGGTTTTACCCTTCTTACTCATGCTTAGCTTATTATTTCTTGTATCTTATCATATTTATGAATGATTTATCTTAGTTAGCAGATGATGCCTCTGAGTACCGATGGTTTTTGTTTTCAAAATACACTTTTGTACCTTTTTGGTAGAGATTTGTACTATTTGCCGCAATTGATTCGATGTTCATGCAGGGTTGATTTTGGAGATTAAGTGAGCTTCTGGAGTTGGAGTTACCCTTTTTCCTTCTATTTACCTATGTCGAGTCTTTCATCTTTGAGACAAATTGTATTTGGCTATTCATAGTTATAGTTCATTTGTAGTAGCTCTTTTATCAACGTTACTAAGTGTTAGGATGATTGTTGATCTCCTATATGTATATTAGACCTTTATGACTATATTATTTCTATTAAAGTATTTATTTTTTAAATTTTGGCTCTTTGTCCATTTTTCATCAAGTAAGCCCATTACATTGAGATTCGAGCTCTGGTTGGGCTTACCTTTTGGCGGGATAGAGTAGGGGCCATCATGACTCCTAAATCGGGTCATGACACCAAGTTTCCATCAACCACTCGAGATTCGTTAGGAATTTTGTAATTAGAAATAAACTATAATACTCTATCAAATTTGACATTGCAAATACAATGATACAATTAAAATTTCCATCTAAGGACATTTCGATGAAAAGTGGGCCCCATACTCAAGGGCCGTTTTTATTAAGTTACAACCAATAGCAAAAAATAAGTTTAGAAGCTTTGGGGCCCTAACCAATGGTCTTTTTAGACTAAAATCGATGTTACAAAGGTTATGCAACTATCAAAATTGGCATACTAGGTTGGAAAGTTGATGTTTATGCCCGATAACTAATCTTTACTAGCGAAGTGTTCAAAATAGACAATTGGCATTAAAAATAAAACTAACTACCATGTAACAAAACAATCATCCCTAGTAAGTCATAAATTACTTTGGGTAGCTATAGTCTAACTCTAAATCATAAAAATATGTTAAAAAGTAGAAAATAACCTAGAGAGTCCTTGCATTACTACAAAGTAACTATTATTGTTCATATAGAAACTCCAAATGACCTTCAATGTGACGATAACACTAAGTGGAGATATAGTAAGTACTGTATTAGTAACAACCAGACGTGATGGAGGTATCATCGACCAACTAGGGTTAGAAATAAATAAAAAAAAATAAAATAAAGAGAAATCATGACATAGATAAGATTCTAGATAAATAAAACTTCATACCCCTTTCTTTAGGTCATTAACATGTTTCTCTTAGCATCTCTATGATCTACCTTCCAATTAATATCTTTTTGCATCTTTGTCCCTTGATAGTTTGGATCCTCGACAGTTTGGCTCCTTCTTTTGTTCACTAACTTTTGTTGTGGATTATTTACTAATAACCTTATGACTCTATGTAAAATAGTAATTTATGACTTAGTACTCTCCCTCTAGGTTATACTAACAAAACCTCTAATTTAGCACCTAGCATACTGCAAGGACTAGACCAAATCACTTAATACCTTTGACAACCATAGTTGTGATTTTTTCATTTTACGTGTTTCAAAATTTATTTCCTTTCTCATAGTTGTTAGATGTTATTTGTTGAGTTATGGGGATGGTTGGTACGATCTCAGATATATTTAGGAGTGAACTTGGAGAGCTTGAGACTCGTAGAGACTTTAAAAAGCCTTGAGATTGTCTTTGGTCAACATTTTTTGTTTTGGGCACTAGATGATGATTTGGGTAGTTCCATTAGATACACAATGTGGATATTGGGTTAAGAGAACAATTTATTTGGCTGCTAAGACTTTATTTTTCTTTTCGACCCTTTATTTAGGTACTAGCTAAAATATGTTTTTAATGTCTCTAGGGATAATTTATTGTAGATGATTTATTTATGAAAATATTACATTTTCATTAAGTATGGAACATCAAAAATAGCCTAATAGAATATATGATTTAGTGTTGTGGGGTCCCAAATTGAACTCGAAAGTCTATTTGGTTACATTGAGGTTGAAGTTTCAACTAGTGCAATAGCTAACATCTGGTGCCTACATCCTTTATCATGACTGCATGGATGGATGTCATATTCTTGGGCTTTAATGGTAGTCTTCATCGCAATCACTTGGTGGGGTGACCGCGATTGCGATAGGTATTTTGGTAAATTGAGAAAGTTTTTCATTGTTGTTGTGAAGCCCACCTTTTACAGTCATAATTAGCAATCTAGCCTAGGTTTATGTTGACCCTCACTATTTAAAGGTGGGGGACCATAATAATGAGACACTATTCCTAAAATAGTATAAATGGATCATTTTTGCAATTTTAACCATTTTTGGACGTTGGAGCTTTGGGAAGGGGCTATTTTAAGGGTTTTCTTTGCCATTTGAGCTTGTGTAAGATCCAAAATCTTATTTTCATTAACACCTCATGATTATATCTTCCAAAACACCTTTAAATTTTTTTTCTTTCAAACAAGAATTTGGGAATTTTTCAATAAACTTTTAAAATAGTTTTTCATCGATTTGAACACCAATTCAAACTCATTTTCACAAGTGTTTTTAATTGTAGACTCCTTTTTAATTAGAACAATGTTTCTACAAAAAAGTCCTATTTTACCCTATTCATTTTAATCGATTTTTCAAAGTAATTTTTGACTAAATTAAAATATAGCTAATATGGGTTTCATTAGCTTTCTTTTGATGCTTAAATTATGTCTTTGATAGTTTTAGCTTGCGCGGAGACCATTCATGAAGAAAAGCCTCCACGTTAAAGGCTTAAGCTTGGATTTTTTTCTTTCTGAGCCATTTTATGACTTAAATTTCTTAACACTGGGATAGGTAGTTACCTCTCTTAAAGCATGCCATGGATTTGAATTTATTCAAGAGAGCAGTATTGAATTATATTTATTACAATATGTCCATGCGGGGGTTTATTTGAGTCTTATTTTGGACTTGAGTGAATATAATTTTTGTGATGCCTGAGTGGGGGTTTTATTTGACTTTTTTTGCCTTATCTGTGCATTAATGGACATTATAATTATTGTGTTTTATGTGTAATCATAAATAGATATTATAGGCCATTCTGAACATCATTTTCTTTTACTATGATAGTAATAACTGTGAAAGGGATTTTTGAAATGGTATTATTGATGTTTGCATGACTATTCACTTTATTATTGATGTTTGCATGACTCTTCACTTTAGTGATACCAAGGAGGAATTATATCATGGGTTATCATTATATTGGGGAAATTTAAGATCATTTATTCCATTTTTGAGTTGATTCATTATCATCATATTTATTTGGTTGTGAGCATGCATCCTTATCTTATTCATTCATATTCATGGAAATTGGAACTTCTAAGAAATACTTAATAAATACCTTCATTTATGAACATATTATCAGAAGAGGTGAATGAGATACTTTATAAGATTCTTGATTCTTGAACGTTAGATGGAGAGGTGAATGAGACACTTTATAAAACCATTGATTTGTGAACATTCGACAAGTACGAGAATTACATTCATCATTTTCACATCTGTATTGCATTAAATCACTATATTTACTCTATATGTTGTTGTATATAGTTAGTTTCATTAGTTATATCCTATGTGTAGTTTTCTTTATTATCTTCATATCGTAGAACTATTAGTGGAGATGGTTTGAGATATTTTTTGAGAACTTTTCTATTTGTAAATGACATGATCATAGTATATTTTACTTGTATTATTTTTTACTTTACTAAATCGACCTCTGATACCTACTTGGTAAAATTAGACCATACTCGCTCCTATAGTGCCCTTTCGGTGCAAATCATAGTTCAATTACAATTTGTAACAGCTGAGTTTGTGCTATCTAAGTTGGTATTTAAGGTCTAGGTAGCTCAAAAGTTTGGGTATTCTTTTAGACCTCTTCATATTTTTATTTTATCTTTATTTACTCTATAGATAAGTTTATGTATTTAAGATTTGGTTATATATTAGATGCTCTTTCCATTTGTGACATGAGTATTATGGGATTCAGTTTTATTTCATTCATACTTTTGATTATGATTGCTATGGCCTGAATTTATTGTAGAAGTTTTGTATTTTACTTAGTTTTATTTTTTTTTACCGTATTTCATTCTTGGGTGGATTCTTTGGCTAATCTTTCAAGACAGGGTTGAGGTAGGTACCATCATGAACTCAACTTTAGAGTAGTGATAAATTGGTATCTGAGCACCAGGTTTACTTATCTTAGAAGTTAAAGTAGGATGTCTAGTAGAGCCTTTCATATTGGTACATAGACATTCATAGTTATCTTTAAAAGGCTCGAAGATATCTTTAGAAAAAACTTCTCTAATACAATTCCTTAGCATGTGGATTGTTCACATTGACTGTTCTAAACTTGTATTTCTATTCATTTTTAAGAATATAGTGAAGACTAGATCTAGAGATGTTGTGGATAGTATGTAAAAACCCACTTCTAGAGCTCTAGTTATAGGGTGAAGCAGGGGTTGTTGATGAGATAGAGGTAATGGATGCCATAGTGTAACGCCTCAACTTTCTGAATCAGAATGCTGCACTGTGCTCATGACCCCTAGGGACCACAAGCTAACCCATGAATAACATTTGTGCCTGTACACTGCATAATACAAATATAATATGCGGAAAACCTAAACATGCAGGCCATAAGGTTCAACTGAAGAGATATAGTAACATCCATGGGGTAATGAATACCCAAAATAACTGAATATAAAACTGAATACTGAATTTGATAGCTAAATCTGACTAAATCTATAAGCCTCTAAGTACTGTCTGAATAAGGAGTTGAAGGAACATGTCTCCAACTAATTCCGTAAAACTAAATTGAAGTAATAAATGAATAAATCAAATCATATTATCCTCAAATAGATGAGGACTCACTGGAACACTGCGACCGGAAAGCTACTGTTAGTCTGGAATTCATGGCTCTGGACCTATGGTGTAACATGAAAAGAAAGCACCATAGTGCAAATGCATCAGTACAACTGGAGTACTGAGTATATGAGTAAGGTAGGATAATGCAAAGGGATTACATGCATGAATAACGCTAACTGACTGACTGATATGAATGTAAGAGTACAAACATACATACATAGTAATTGAGATCATGAGTACGTGGTAGCTAAATTAGTACGCTAATACATGACTGGAACTGTAGTTCTGATAACATGAGCGACTGTGTCTGACAGTCCTGAATCTGGTAGAACTCTCTAAGTCCCATGCTATAACTGAATTTGATTGTATCTAATAGTCTTGGTGTACTGATATCTGAAGAACTGTCTGAGTTCTTTTACTGAGATTGATACTGAAACTGTGGGAGGTAGTTGTTTAACCGACATGCCCCATGTATACCATTACGAATAAGATGAGGTCCAATCTCTACCCCGACTAGAGGGGTGTCAATACAACGCCACTGGTAAGGACAACTGTGAGTGACCCTTATCTGGTAGGTACTCAAAGTGAGAACGATGGGACCCTAAACTGACAGGTTAAGCCACCTCATCAACCCTAATCTGACAGGTTAAGATGTCTCAACCTATGTAGGTTACGTAGTTCTGGAACACAAGGATGACTGCGAAGAATCACACCCTAAACTGGCAGGTGAGTTCCCATCCTTGGGTTCACTCGGTGCTAACTTCTACTCCTATCTGAAGGGATTGAACATGATTCAACTACCTATATATGGAATGAATAACTGATATCCGTTGACTGACGGTGTATTACTATTATCTAAGAGTTAACTGAGATCATGAGATTTCTGATTTTTCCTGAGTCACATGACTGATAGAGTTCTATAGAGTATATCTTGACTAAGATTTATCGTGGCACATGACATGGCTTTAGGCGCAAAACTATATTTTTCAGGTACGAATACCAACAGGACTCGATAGAAGAAAACTGGCACACATGACATGACTTGATCACAAGATTAGAGTCCACAATTCATAATATTATAAGTAGGGGATAGTATACTTCATGTATTTATTCACATCTCAACATGGTAGGGAGAGCATGGATACATTTGGTGAATATAATTCATATTTCCATTATCACACATTCTTCATGCCACAACAACAACAACACATAAATGGCATGGAAATTCATATGGAAGTGTATAGCTAATATGGACTTGTCATTTAGATATCATGAAATCATGTAATTATGGGTTTCTAGCATCCTAGGCATTTTATTAAACACCTTGCATGCATTCTTTAAAGCATAGGTGGATTTCATACTTGCATCATATCAAACCACCTAAAGTTCATGTTTTTCAACTAACAACCACATATATTTCATGAAAACATCTCTAGATATCATTTTGAAACTTAAACAACAACCATCAACATGTACATGCTTATAGCACTACAAAAAAGTTTACAAAATAAAATTTAAAAACATGGTTCTTGAGCTCTATGAACAGATTGGATCCATAGATGAACACTATGCATACCTTAGATTAAGAATTCGTGGAATCTATGATTGAATTTGCTTGAAGCTTGAAACTCTAATGGAAACCCTAGACTTGTTCTTGACTGTTCTTGAGTTAGTTTTGATAAAATTAATGTAAAGGGATGCTTTGGGGATTGAATACCATGTTGAAAGAGTATATATAAGGTTTTGAAAATTTACCATATTGCCCTTGAGGAGTTTAAAATGATAACTGAAAACTATGCAAAATTTATCCCGATTTAGGGCCCCGGCAAGACGCGGAGCTTGGTAAAATGCCAATTATTGCAACCTGGAAGCTTGGCGTGACGTGGGGCTATCACGTAGGCCTTCTGGAAATTGAAGAGTCCCATTTTGGCCTCCGGCGCGACGTGCCATGCACTAAAATGGCATTCATCTTACTGCCGAAACTTGAAATAGCCATAAATTCTTCACCGGGTGTCCGTTTTAAGCGAGTTTGGTAACGACGGAAAGCTTATTAAATTATCTATCCGATGGTAGGTCATGGGACCAAAAATTTGTAGTATAATGAGAGATATTCTCATCTGAAGTTGATAATACCAATATCCTTCTCAAGAATTCAATCGGTAAGGAATGTTTTGATTTGCACAATAGCTAGGACATATTTGTGACGTTAATTCACATCAACCTTGATCATGAAACTACTAAGTAACCATGATGTACTATGCATGATCTTGAAACATGGAGCTAATACTGAGTTGGATTTTATGGGGTATTTCAATATCTCCCCCTTGGGAACATTCATCCTCGAATGAGACATAACTTAGAGGCAAGAATGAGACAAGCCGAACATGAAATGAACATGAAGGACTGAAACATGATCTCATGACTGACATGCTAAACATACTAAACTTGTGCATATCTAACACATGGATAACTGGTACATGGATGTGTAACTGAGCAATCTGATAAACTGAGCTTCTCAAGATGATAATGCATATCTGATGCATGACCTTATAATTGAACTGATACATGAATGCATGACTGAGTATGCAACGGTAATAGATAACAAGTTTAAACGAGGGACATGAACATGAAACTGAATAAGCTTAAGGAGAACTGTTACCTTGAGCTTGATTTAAATTTACAGGAAAGAGATGAGGATACTTGGTACACATATCGGTTTCTATTTCCCAAGTATCTCCCTCATTAGACTAATTTAGCCAAGGAAACTTAACTAGAGGGACTTCTTTGTTCCTTAATCGATGAGTCTGATAGTCTAATATTTTGACTGGAATCTCTTCATAAGAGAGGCTGTTCTTAATGTTAATGCTCTGAATAGGGACTACAACTGCTGGGTCACCTATGCACTTCTTAAGCAAAGAGACATGAAAGACTTGATGAACTAACGCTAGATCTGAATGAAATTCTAGCTCATAAGCTACCTTGCCGAAGTGACTGAGAATCCCGAAGGGACCGATATATCGGGGACTAAGTTTCCCTTTCTTGCCGAACCTCTTCACTCCCTTCATGGGAGAGATCTTAAGATAGACATAGTCATTGACCTTGAACTCGAGATCTTTCCTACGAACATCTACATAAAACTTCTGTCGGCTCTGAGCAGCCTGGAGTCTTTCTCTAATCAACTAAACTTTCTCTAAGGCATCTAATACTAAGTCAGGACCTATAACTGAGGCCTCACTTACTTCAAATAAACCGGTAGGAGATCTATATCTCCTACCATAAAGAGCTTTGAATGGAGCCATCTGAATACTGGAATGATACCTATTGTTTTATGCAAACTCAATCAAGGCCAAGTGGTTATCCCAACTTCCCTTGAAATCAATTGCACATGCCCTTAGCATATCTTCAAGATTCTGAATGGTCCTTTCTGCTTGACTATCTATCTGAGGATGAAACGCTGTACTGAGATAAACTTGGGTATCGAGACCCTTTTGGAATGCTTTCCAAAAGTGAGAGGTGAAATGGGTACCTCTATCTGAGATGATAGATGAGAGAACACCGTGTAATCTGACCAACTCCCTGATGTAGAGTTTGGCATAATCCTTGGCTGAATAGGAGATACGAACTGGAAAGAAATGGGCTAACTTGTTAATTCTATCTATAATGACCCAAACTGAATCATGCTGATGACAAGTTCTAGGCAAACCCATCACGAAGTCCATGTTCACTTCTTCCCACTTCCAAGTAGGAATGGTGAACTCCTGCATGGAACCACTAGGTTTCTGATGCTCTATCTTAACCTGCTGACATGTAGAGCACTTAGCCACAAACTCTGTAACATCACTCTTCATCCCACTCCACCAATAGATCTTCCGCAAATCATAGTACATCTTAGTGGCCCCTGAATGAATGCAGTATCGCGCACTATGCACTTCTGCAAGAATTCATTGCCTCAAGTCATCTACACCTGGAATGAAAAAACAACCCTAATAACGAAGAACAACATCTCCCCCTTGGGAGAAAACCTAAACTTTTTGATTCTGAACTGACTCTTTCAGCTTGACAAGGCTAGGATCCATATCTTGCTTTTGTTTCGCCTCAGAAACTATAGATCACTCTGAACTACTTTGAACACATACACCACCCTCTGAAGAGTCGACTAAGCAAATGCCTAGTCTGGCAAGCTAAAGGATTTCCTAAGCTATATTTTACTTGCTATCCTTAATGAGAGAAATACTGCCCATAGAGAGTCTACTGACAATATCGGCCACAATGTTGGCCTTACTTGGATGATAAAGGACACCCATGTCATAGTTCTTTAAGAGCTCTAACCACCTTCTCTGACGAAGATTGAGATCTTTCTGAGAAAATACATACTAGAGACTCTTATGATCTGTGAAGACATCTACATGAACACAATAAAGATAATGCCTTCAAATCTTTAAGGCAAAAACTACGGCTGCTAACTCAAGATCATGAGTAGGATAATTCTTCTCATGTTGCTTTAATTGTTTGGAGGCGTAGGCTATGACCTTACCATGCTTCATGAGGACACAACCTAAACCCACTCTGGATGCATCACAATATACTATGAACCCATCTGAACCATCTGGAAGAGCTAAAACTAGAGCTGTAGTGAGTTGAGTCTTTAATTCCTGAAAACCCTTCTCGCATGAATCTGACCACTGAAACTTGACCTTTTTCTGAGTCAATCTGGACATAGGAGATCCAATAGAATAAAATCCCTTGAAAAACCATCTGTAATAGCCAGCCAAACCCAAGAAACTCCTGATATCTGTTAGAGATATGGGTCTGGGCCAGTTTCTTAGCACTTCAGTTTTCTGAGGATCTACTCTAATGCCCTCACCCGAAACAATATGGCCAAGGAATGCTACTGATCTTAGCCAAAACTCACACTACTTGAACTTGGCAAATAACTGGTGATTTTTGAGGGTCTGAAGAACAATTTTGAGATGGTCTCAATGATCACAATCAGTCCGAGAATAGACCAAAATATTATCTATAAAGACTTTGATGAACGTGTCCAAGTACTGCATGAACACACGGTTCATCAAGTCCATGAAAGCTGCTGGGGCATTGGTTAGACCAAAGGACATAACTAGAAATTCAAAGTGACCATACCGAGTACAGAAAGCTTTCTTCGAGATGTCACATTATCAAACTCTGAGCTGATGATAGCCTGATCTGAGGTCTATCTTGGAGAAATAACTGCCACTCTGAAGTTGGTCAAACAGATCATCTATTCTAGGAAGTGGATACCTATTCTTGATCGTAACTTTGTTGAGTTAACGGTAATCAATACACATCATCAGAGAACCATCTTTCTTGCACATAAATAAGACTGGCACATCCTATGGGGATACACTAGGCCTGATGAATCCCTGTTCTTAGAGATCCTTCAACTGATCTTTTAGTTCCTTAAGTTCTGCTAGTTCCATTCTGTATGGAGGGATAGAGATAGGTTGAGTATATGGGAGAAGGTCTATGCTGAAGTCTATTTCCCTTTCAAGAGGATTGCCTGGGAGATCTTTGGGAAAGACATTTGAATATTCACTAACTACTGGACTGATTCGATACTGGGAGATTCAAAACTGGAATCTTTAACATACATGAGATGATACACAAACCCCTTAGAAATTATTTTCTTTGCTCGGAGGTAGAAAACAAGCCGACCCCTGAACACTGAAACATTACCCTTCTAATCTAAGGCGGGCTTATTCGGGAATTAAAATTGAACTATCCTATTCATGCAATCGACTGTGGCATAGCAGGAATAAAGCCAATCCATACCGAGAAGGACATCAAAGTCGATTATCTCTAACTCAACTAAATCTACTGATGTGGATTTCTAAAATATCATAATTGGGTAGTTCCTGTATACCCGCTGGGCTATAATGGTTTTGCCCACTGGGGTAGAGATTGAAAAGGGCTCTACTAAAATATCAGAACTGATTTGAAAATTGTCTGCTATGTATGGAGTAACAAAAGACAAGGATGCACCTAGGTATAGCAAATCATAAACATGAACATGGAAATTTTGTAACTTAACAGTAACGACATCAGGAGAATTTTCCTGATCCTATCAGGTCTGAAGAGCATAGATTCTATTTGGGCGTTGCCCACTATTAGCACTGGAAGTGGTACCCTGCTGGTTCGATCGACTGGCCTGAGCTGCAGAACAAATTTACTGATCGTGAAGACCTGACTGCAGACAATCTCTAATCTTATGGACTGGTTTTCCATAACCAAAACAGACATTACTACCGGCTCTGCAAATACCCTTGTGGTTCTTACCACAAGCCTGACAAAGAGGATTTGTTTGGGCACTACTAACACTACCCTGAGATTTGGAGCCTGGCGCTTTGTCTCTAAATTTTGGCACTGGGGCACTAGCAGAGAAAGGAGCTAGAGCTGCTGACTTAGGAACAAACTGCAAATGGTTCCCTCCCTCTGATTTGGGCTGAACAAAACTAAAACTGCCTGATTTTGCTCTCTTGTTCTGCCTCTCTTTATTCCTAACCTTCTACTCCTCTATCTACTGAGCATGGGTCATGAGTCTAGCTAAGGTCATATCACTGTTCAGCATCACAGAGCTATACTCATTCACCATGCTATCATTCACCCCTGACACAAACTTACTCATCTTATCCCTATTGTCTGCAACCACATGAGGGGCATACCTGGCTAGCTGAGTAAATCTGAGAAAATACTCCCTAACCATCATATTTCCCTACCTGAGGTTGATAAACTCAAGAACTTTGGCTTCCATTAGCTCTTGGGAAAAGAATATGTCTAACAAAGCCATGACAAATTCCTCCCACCCAATAGGACCTGTACTATCTACCCTCTCAGACTTCTACTGTTTGTACCAAGTGTGAGCCATATGTTGTAACTAATATACGAATAACTCAGCACTCTAAATAGAAGTAAAACCCATGATGTCAATGACCTTTTGAACTTGGTCAATGAACTCCTGAGGGTCTTCATCAGACTTAGACCCATGGAAAGATGGAGGGTTCGTTCAGGTAAAGTCCCGAATCATGGCTGTTGCAGAATTTTCCACTGGATTGGCCAGAATAGCTGGTGGAATTTTATTTTAGGAAACCACAAACTGAGCAAGTATGGTGAATGCGGCTCTAAATTCCATATGAAAAACATGTTCGCCCAAAGGATCTTCAGGCTAAGGAGCTGGCTGGTTTCTTCTCTTTGGGGCCATATTCAGAAAAAAAGGAAGAACGAATTAGACTTGGAGTTTAACTTGAGATTATGCTCACTAGCATGACATGAATACTAAAAGAACGGAAACTATTCCTAAAACATCTTATAGCCTTCTTTACATAAATGTGGAGCGTGACACACCCATGCATAAGACTCTACTAGATGCGACTTTTAGAATTCCTAGGACTCTATTGAACCTTAGGCTCTGATTCCAAGTTTGTAACGCCTCAATTTTCAAAATCAAAATACTACACGGTGCTCATTACCTCGAGGGACCACAAGCTAACCCATGACTAATATCTATACCTGCACACGGCATAATATGCATATAATATAGGGAAAACCTGAACATGTAGGCCATAAGGTTCAACTGAAGAGATATAGTAACATCCATGGGGTAATGAATACCTAAAACAACTAAATATAAAACTGAATACCGAATCTGATAGCTAAATCTGACTAAATCTGAAAGTCTCTAAGTATTGTCTGACTAAGGAGTTGAAGAAACATGTCTCCAACTAACTCTGTAAACCTGAACTGAAGTAATAAATGAATAAATCAAATTATATTATCCTTGAATGGATGAGGACTCACTGCAACACTGCGACTTGAAAGCTACTGCTGGTCTAGAACTCGTGGCTCTAGACCTATGGTGTAATATAAAAAGAAAGCACCATAGCGTAAATGAATAACGCTAACTGACTAACTGATATAAACGTAAGAGTACAAACATACATACATAGTAACTGAGATCGTAAGTACATGGTAGCTAAATATGTACGCTAATACATGACTAGAACTATAGTTCTGATAACATGAGCGACTGTGTCTGACAGTCCTGAATCTGGTAGAACTCTCTGAGTCCCGTGCTATAATTGAATTTGACTGTATCTAACAGTCCTGGTATACTGATATCTGAAGAACTATCTAAGTTCTTTTACTGAGACTGATACTGAAACTGTGAGAGGTAGTTGTTTAACTGACATGCCCCATGTATACCATTAAGGCTAAGCTGGGGTCCAATCTCTGCACCGACAGGAGGGGTGTCAATACTGTGCCACTGGTAAGGACAGTTGTGAGTGACACTTATCTGGAAGGTACTCAAAGTGAGAATGGTAGGACCCTAAAATGACAGGTTAAGCAACCTTATCACCCCTAATCTGACAGGTTAAGATGTCTCAACTTATGCTGGCTACGTAGTTCTGGAACACAAGGATGACTGCGAAGAATCACACCCTAAACTGGCAGGTGAGTTCCCATCCTTGGGTTCACTCGGTGCTAACTTCTACTCCTATCTGAAGGGATTGAACATGATTCAACTACCTATATATGGAATGAATAACTGATATCCGTTGACTGACGGTGTATTACTATTATCTGAGAGTTAACTGAGATCATGAGATTTCTGATTTTTCCTGAGTCACATGACTGACTGAGTTCTATAGAGTATAGCTTGACTGAGATTTATCGTGGTACATGACATGGCTCTAGGCATAAAACTATATTTTTTGGGTACGAATACCCCCCAGGACTCGATGAAGGAAACTGGCACACATGACATAACTTGATCACAAGATTAGAGTCCACAATACACAATATTATAAGTAGGGGATAGTCTACTTTATGTATTTATTCATATCTCAACATGGTATGGAGAGCATGGATACATTTTGTGTATATAATTTATTTTTCCATTATCACATATGCTTCATTCCACAACAACAACAACACATAAATAGCATGGAAATTCATATAGAAGTGTATAACTAATATGAACTTGTCATTTAGATATCATGAAATCATGTAATTATGGGTTTCTAGCATCCTAGGCATTTTATCAAACACCTTGCATGCATTCTTTAAAGTATAGGTGGATTTCATACTTGCATCACATCAAACCACCTAAAGTTCATGTTTTTTAATTAACAACCACATATATTTCATGAAAACATCTTTAGATATCATTTTGAAACTTAAACAACAATCATCAACATGTATATGCTTATATCACCACAAAAAAGTTTACAAAATAACATTTGAAAACATGGTTCTTGAGCTCTATGAACGGATTTGATCCATATATGAACACTATGCTTACCTTAGATTAAGAATTTATGGAATCTACGATTGAATTTGCTTGAAGCTTGAAACCCCAATGGAAACCCTATACTTGTTCTTGACTATTTTTAAGTGAATTTTGATAAAATTAATGTAAAGGGCTTCTTTGGGGCTTCAATCCCATGTTTAAATATAATATATAGGGTTTTGGGAAGTTACCATATTTCCTTTGAGGAGTTTAAAATGAAAACTGAAAACTACGCAAAATTTATCCCGATTTAGTGCTCCGGCGCGACGCGAAGCTTGGTATAGTGCCAATTATTGGGACCTAGAAGCGTGGTGCAAAGCGGGTCTATTGTGGAGGCTTTCTGGAAATTGAAGAGTGCCATTTTGGCCTCCGGCGCGATGCGCCATGCACTGAAATGGCATTCGTCTTACAACAGAAACTTAAAATAGCCATAACTTCTTCACCGGGTGTCCGTTTTAGGCGAATTTGGTATCGACAGAAAGCTTATTAAATTATATATCCGTTGGTAAGTCATGGGATCAAAAATTGGTAGTATAATTAGAGATATTCTCATTTGAAGTTGATGATACCAATATCCTTCTCAAGAATTCAATCGGTAAGGAATGTTTTGATTCGCACAATAGCTAGGACATATTTGAGACCTTAATTCATATAAACCTTGATCATGAAACTACCAAGTAACCATGATTTACTATGCATGAAATTGAAACATGGAGCTAATATTGAGTTATATTTTTTGAGGTATTACACATACGGAGTCGCTCTAGCTAGAGGATATGCTAGGCAACCTTTTCTTAGCTCAAAAGTTATTATAATAATTAGGACCATTAGACAGAGGATGCAGGGAAAGCTTAAGTTCCCCAAAGTTAATTTGATGCCTTAATGTTATAGGGTTTATTGATTTATCTATTGGATCATTTTTATGGTGTACCCTATACAGTGTTCCACTGTATATATTGGATATATCTCATACTCTAGTAGGTTTTCAACATCATGATTGGCTCATGATTATGGTTATTTTGACTTAATGGGTACAACTATCTTCTATAATACCCCTATTGTATTGACTAACTACCTACTAGACTCACTATTTTCTCCTATTGATTTGGGTCCTATGATGACTTCTAATGATTAGAAGAGATTTGAGAGATTTATTCGCTTGGCTACTCCCAAGTTTAGTAGTGTTGTTTGAGAAGATGTCTAGGAGTTTTTGCTTGACTGTAAAGAGAGTCTCATGAGTCTCTTAGAGTTTCAAATACTACTTATCATGTGAGTTACATTTCCACATAATGGTGGAGGTCTCTTCCTAGTTTTAGGCCAGTAGTTTCATCTGCTATTACATGGACCTAATTTTTTTAGGCTTTTCTAGAGAGGTTCGTGCCTTGCAATTTGATCTATCAGATGAGAGATGAGTTTGATCACCTAGAGAAGGTACCAACAAATATCAAAAAGTATGAGGCATAATTTCATGTACTATCTAGATATGTTACTACTAGTATATCCACCGAGTTAAAAGGATTAGGAAGTTTGTCAAACGGTTGGCAGGTTATTATTAGTTGTCTACTAAACTAATGGTTGTTTCAAGAGATTTTGTGTAAAGAAATATAGATTATGGTAAGTTGATTTAGTCAGCTGATAGCTCCCAAGCGCATACGCAAGTGTATGTGCTTTTATCAAGTAGTAAAGTGGCCTTCAAGAAGCGAAGTATTGATCCCACAGAGACTTGATTCAGCAACGATTCAATTTGAGTTCACAGTTTTGATTAGTCCGATACAACAATAGCCAAAAAGATTTTGGAATATGTAAATTGTAGAAAAGTAAACAATGCAGAAATTAAATATCTTAAAATAATCAATAGGAGAAAAGCCCAGGGTTAAATCACTCTTGACGATCATACTATGTTGTTGGACTTCAATCGTTAACTTATTTATCTTGTTTGTAGATTCATAGGGTTAATTGTGTGACCATGGTATCCCAACCTCTAATCCTTTACATAAGTTGATCCTTACAACTGCATTGTTGAGCGGAGATGTAATAGTTCACTTAAGTTCTTAAAGCTATCCACCTACATATGAATCAAGTAAGGCATCTAAGTACATCCCTGTCCTAAATACTTAGTTGAATTCCTTATTTCATAAAAGAATGCAAGCCATACTTTGTTCATCTCCGTGTTCTATCCCTTATTCCCTCTCCAGATGAAAAGATAGACAATTGATGTATTCTTAAGGTAGCTAATCTTTACAATAGTTAAATTAAAGATGAACACACAACCAATAATGACAAGACAATTAAACAAACTTAATTCAAAACAATGGTACACAAGTCTTTGGCTTTAACACCAGAAAAGTGTGTTTACCCACGCATAGTCATAATCATAATCACAAGGTGATAATTAACGACTAAGAACATGTACGAACTAAATTAAAATACTAAAAACTTGAATATGAAATTGTATAAGCCCCTTGATGTCCAAAATATTCTCAAAGATTGTAAAAACATGCCCATGACATATTTGTAGCACAAAAGTGAACCCAAGCCGTGTAGGAGTAGAATTCCTCTATTCTGTAAGCAATAAAGTAGAGGGGGTACCACCCTAGATTTAGCCCGCACGAGGTGAGACTGTGGCCTATTTTGAGCCCTGATCTAGGTGAGGCATCACCCTACCTATATACCTACTCCAGGGGAGGCGCCGCGGGCTTATATCCTTGGGTCTCTGGAGGTTGTCTCCTGAGTTTTGGCTAAGTGTTGAGTCTCCCACCGTAGTCCCTTGTCTTGTGGTGTATTTCCCATGGATTTTCAGAATTTTTAACACCAAAATATCATTGTATTCATATCCCAAATATTCCTAAACAATTGCACACCACAAATTAGAGATTATAACAACAAACTATCCATGACGATGAATCAAAACAGGAGCTAAGACTAAGCTAGTTCATGTTATTCTTCAACTTATTTTTCCACCTCTACACTTAATAATTTGAAATTTGAAAATTACCAATGAGTTGTTACACTCATAATTACACATATAAACCATAAAGAACTCTAAGCACAATAGAATTTAACTAGATCAACTAAACAAGCACCCAGCTCAAGCTAGTAAGACTAGTTTCCACGATTGAACTCTAAATGAATCTTTCAGGTACAAACTTGTTTAGAATTAACTTTGAACATCAAAAACACATGATTTACTACTTATATGCACATTCCTCTAATTATCAACCCATACAAAACACCAATCATCCTCAAAACAAGGCTAAAAATGCTAGAATAGTAACACTAGAATGCATAAATACATTCAACATCAACACCCTACACTTAAAGCCTTGTTCATCCTCGAACAACTATTAAATATTATCATCATCAACTAAGGAGAGTCTACACTTCTACTTCATGCAAGAAACTCAAGCTAGTAACATCATGACCACATAGATTGCAAGTTTCTACACTAAGCATGTTACACACACAATTGAAAGCTTATGAACCTACTCCAAAACATCCTAGCCTCAAGAATTGACTCACATTATTGGTAAACTCATGCTTATCATTCAATCAAGGGTGTCATACAAATTACCTACATTCATCAAACATGTGCCCCTTACAATAAGAGAGTTACCCATAATCACTCACAATTATGTCATTTATCACAATGGGTACAAGAATCAAATTACATTCACTCTCATAAAGAATTCAAAAGTTAAACATAATGAACCATAGGCTTTCGTTCCCTTAGTTTAATGCTCCAGTAATATCAGAATGTTGAACTTAGGATCAATTAAGTCTTTTCCGAGATGTAATCTAGGCTAAGGGATAGGTAGGAACTATTTGGAAATAGTAACTAACCTCTATAAGATCTTTAATACACTACATTATACATTTATAACCAATATCGAAAAACAAATTTTCACCATTTTTTCTACCCCATTCTTTGGTTTTGCCTTATCTCTTTTAAGAATTTTCACAAACACATGGTGGGCATATTGTTTATTCCTTCAAGCTTCAATTTTTCTCATTTTCTATAATCATGGAAATATTTATAACGCCATTTATATAACTCCTAACCACCAAACATCAAATATAAACATCAATAACTATTACCATGGGGCATCAATTTCACCTCTTTTTTTCTTTAATTTCTCAAACTTCTTACTAAATTAATTATTCACTAAATAGCCTAAGAGCATTTGGATCTAATTAAAGTCCATAAAATAAAGGATTAGGCTACTTATGCGGCTACAAAATAAAAGGCTAAAGGCTCAGTAGGGGTTAACTAGGATAATGCACAAAGGGTAGGACAAATAGAAGGTATAAAACAAGGCTATCAAAGAAATGCCTAAATCATCTCCTAAACCCAAACTTTTTATTTCTCTTTAAACACACACCGGGAAAGTTATTGACATTGCATACATCAAGGAATATACAAAAATCTAACAAGCACATGGCATATGCATAATTTAATAGGATCATCATAGACTCCCAACCACACAATAGCATGACTTCATATTTAAGTCAAAAAGAACAAGAGTCACAAAAATGAGCCTAAGAGTCTCAAAATTAGCAATTCACTTATTCCACATACTTTTACCAAATAAAACACTTGCACAATGTAATCAAAAATAGCACCAACAAGAATGTATTACACCAAATTTTTGTAAATTGAGCCAAAATTTAGGAATTTTCCTACCCCACACTTAAAAAATCTACTTTCTACTTTGTCCCCAAAGTGAACTTAAAATTAAGATATAGAAATACTCCCTGAGACCTCTAGGCCAACCTAGCCACATCTTTTTTCATAAAGAAGGTCTGTGGGACCTCACAATTAGTTTTTTGCCATACTCCAAGCTTAGGTTCCTGATACTCAGACTTCTCATAAACCTGTGACATAATCAAAAATAAAAACTACTTGAAATAAAGACTAAAAACTAAAAAGAAATCGTACCTACTTAACATGGGTTGCTTCCCAAGCATCACCTAATTTAGTGTTGTGGAATGACCCAACTACGACTTAGCCATTCTCTTTCCTTCTCTTTCTCATGTTTGGTCTCCATCTTCTTATTCTTTTTACCCCTCTTGGGTGTGCATTCTCAAGGGTAAAAAATTCTTCAACCTTAGCCTTTTTAGGCTCATAAACGTTCATCATGTTAGGCTTAGGAGGTAGAAGCTCAGGCTGCTTAATCAGAAAGTCCAAAGAAGTTTTTGGTGGACTAACTACCCCACACTTATCCCCTTCAATAATATTTATCATACACAATTATTTATAATAGGATGTTCTTTTGTGTTCTTTATAAATATCAAATACCCCCTCTTCATCCTCTACCCTTATTTTGAGCGTGCCTTCTCTAATATCAATCAATGCTCCTCCAGTTGCTAACCCCCAAGATGATTGGTACCCGTTCTTCTGCCTCAAAATCAAGAACAATAAAGTCAGTAGGAATAAAAAATTGACCAATCTTGATGAGGATATCCTCAATAATTCTTTTCAGATAGGGAATAGATCCGTCTGCTAGTTGCAAAACCATCATGATCAATCTAGGAGTTCCTAAGCCCAGTGTGTCAAATAAAGATAGGGCCATCAGATTTATGCTCGCCCCTATGTCACTTAGTGCCTGGACCAATCTACTCCCAATTTGGATTGGGAGAGTAAACTTCCCTGGATCTCTTAATTTCTTAGGGATTTTCTATGTCATTACAGTGCTACACTCTTTAGTGAGTGTTATTGACCCCAAATCCTGTAATTTAACCTTATTAGCAACCACATCCCTCAAGTACTTTGCATACTTAGGCATTTCCTGCAAAAGATCTAACAAAGGTAAGTTAATGTGAAGTTCTCTAAATATATCAAAGAACTTCTTAAACATTGCATCCTCATTTTCTTTAATCTATCTCTGAGGGAAGGGTAGTGGTAGTGTTTTCTTTTCTTCTAGTTTAGCAACTTTAGTTTTCAAGTACTCAAACTTCCTTCATTCTTCAATAATTTTTTTGAAAACTTGTGGAGTTACCCCCTCATTATTTACCTCCTTAGTTGTCTTTTGATGTTCTTCTTTAAGCTATTTACCACTCTTCAAGGTAATTACCATAACTTGTTTTGGATTTTCTATTTCTACAAGCAGACAACTTTTAGGCCTAGTATTCAATGATTGCTGTAACTGCCCAATATACAACTCTAAACTTCTTTAAGCATCTTGTGAATTTTTATGTCTTCAACCAACTGTGTTTGATTAGCTAGATGTTATTTCAAAATCTCTTCCATATTACTAGTTGAATGATTCTCTTGTGCTTATGGTTTTTGAATTTGTTGTTGTGCATTCCACGACTGAGTCTGCCACTTCATGTTTTAGGTAATACCATAATTTGGCCTTTGAGCATTTCCTACATACATTACTGATTCTAGATTTGAAGCACACATGGCCGCTGAATGACCACTATTTCTGCAGATCTCGCACTACCCACTAGCTTACTGAAATGCATTGACTATTGTTATAGGTTCCGGAGCTCTCAATTTCATGTTGTTGAATGGGGTGTTTATTATATTTTACAATGCTGCAACCTGAGTTGATAAGGCATTGAACTGGTCTACCTCTAATACACCTGCAATTCTTTCCGTAGCACTCCTAGTATCTAAATGCCACTCAAGATTTCCTTATGCTATACAGTTCAACAATGTGTATAGCTCATCATCAATTCCAGTGCCTGACCACCTATGGCTGAATCTAGCAAAATCTTTGTATTGTGATCAAGTGGTTCTACAAAAGTATGAGAAAAAGTTCCTCATTGAACTGTAGATTGTATGGATAGTCCTTTAAAAGAGCCTTGAACCACTCCCAATCATGATAGAGATGCTCATCTGACTTCTATTTAAAGCATACTATCTCACTATGAAGTCTTATAGTCTTACCAGGCAAGAAGAACCAAATAAAAATTTTTCTAGCCAAATCATCCCATGAAGTGATTGAATTTGCTGGTTTTATAGACAACCACTTTTTTTCTTCCCCTAACAGAGAAAAGTATAAAAGTGTCATCCTCACATAATCCTAATTTATGCCAATCGGGATGAATATATCACTAATTTCTAGAAAATTCTGTAAGTAGACCTGTGGATCTTCATTTGAAAGTCCTGTGAGTTATCCCATACTTATCAGAAGCTAAACCATATTTTGTTTGAGTTTGAAATTGCCTCCAGCTATTGACTTCTAAAATGAAAAGGTCAAATTGGTTAAAAGTGGGATTTCCACTTCTTTGACTGTCCTATGGGTTGCTAGTTCATCAACCATGATGCTAGGATTCTCCTGGTTTTCTTAGATTTGTGAAACATGGGGGAGAAGGTTTGCTTCTCTCCTTCTTTGATAAAAAGTTGCTCAAGTTCAGCGCTTGGTTCACCAAAGTCCTAATCCCTTACCAGCTTTTGCAAACCTGTATCGTGCCAAAAACAACCAAGACCAAGCTTAAAAAAACAAATAAATCTAAAAGTAAAACTAAAATAAATAGTTGTAAAATTTTAAGTTCCCAGCAACTGCGCTAAAAAATTAACAGCGTCCAAGCTCACACGCAAGTGTAAGTGGTCTTATCAAGTAGTAAAGTGGCCTTTAATAAGTCAATTATCGATCTCATAGAGACTTGATTCATCAACGATTCAATTTTAGTTCACAATTTAGATTAGTTCAATGCAATAGTAGCAAAAAAGAGTTTGGAATTTTTAAATTATAGAAAAATAAACAATGCAAAAAATAAAGATCTTAAAACAATCAATAGGCAAAAATCCCAGAGACAGCGCCAAAAACTTGACAGCGCCCAAGCTCACACGCAAGTTCCCAGCAACAACACCAAAAACTTGACAGCGCCCAAGCTCACATGCAAGTGTAAGTGGTCTTATCAAGTAGTAAAGTGGTCTTTAATAAGTCAATTATCGATCCCATAGAGACTTGATTCATCAACAATTCAGTTTCAGTTCACAGTTTAGATTAATTCAATGCAATAGTAGTGCAAACGAGTTTGGAATTTGTAAATTATAGAAAAATAAACAATACAAAAATAAAGATCTTAAAACAATCAATAGGAGAAAAGACCAAGGTTAAAGCACTCTTGAATATCATACTATGTTGTTAGACTTTATCTGTTAACTTATTTACCATGGTTGTAGATTTGTAGTGTTAATTGTGTGATTATGGTCTCCCGACCTCTAATCCTTTACCTAAGTTGAACCTTACAACTACATCATTGAGCGAGAATGTAATAGTCCACTTAAGTTCTTTAAGTTATCCTCCTATGTATGAATCAAGTAAGGAATCTAAGTACATTCCTATCCTAGATGCTAAGTTGAATTCCTTATTTTATAAAAGAATACTAACCGTACTTTGTTCATCTCCATGTTCTATCCCTTATTCCCTCTCCCGAGATTAAAAGGTAGAGAATTGATATATTTCAAGGGTAGCTAATCCTTAAAAAAGTTGAATCAAAGATGAGCACACAATCGATAATAACAAGAAAATTTAACAAACTTAATTCAAAATGATAGTACTCATGATTTGGCTTTAACCCTAGGAAAGAGTGTTTAGCCACACATAGTCATAATTGTAATCGTAAGTTGATAATTAATGACTAAGAAGATGTATGAACTAAATTAAAATAATAAAAATCTAAATATGAAGTTTTTGAAACCCTTTTATCTCAAAATTATTCTCAACGATATGTACAAAACGTGCCTATGACATATTTATAGCACAAAATTAAACCCAGGTTGTGTATTAGTAGAATTCCTTAATTTTGTGAGCAATAGAGTAGAGGGGCGCCGCCCTAGGTTGAGCCCTACTCTAGGTGAGGTTTCACCTAGTGTTAATCCCTGATCAAGTTAAGGCATCTCCCTACCCATATCCCTGCTCTAGGGGAGGCGCCGCGGGCTTATAGCCTTGGCTCTTAGAAGTTTTCTCCCTGATTTTAGCTAAGTATAGAGTCTCCCATTGTAGTCCCTTGTCTTGTGGTGTATATCCAATGGATTTGCAGCCCTTTTAAAACCAAAATATCATCATACTAAGATCCCAAATCTTCCTACACAATAATAAACCACAAATTAGAGATTATAACAACAAACTATCCATGACGATGAATCAAAATAAGAGCTAAGACTAGGCTAGTTCATGCTATTCTTCAACTTATTATTCCACCTCTACATTTAATCAATTTGAAATTTTCACATTACCAACAAGTATTTCCACTCATAATTACACATTTAAACTATAAAGAACTCTTTAAACACAATAGATTCCAACGAGATCAACTAAACCAGCACCTAGCTCAATCTAGTAATACTAGTTTCCACGATTGATCTCTAAATGAATCTTTGAGGTAAAAAATTATTTAAAATTCACTTTGAATATTACTCTCATTATCAACCCATATAGAACACGAATCATCCTCAAAACAAGGGTAAAAGGCTAGAATAGTGACACTAGAATGCGTAAATACACCCAACATCATTATTTCCTTAGAGTACTTAGGGCAGGGTAAGTTTGGTAGACATATACTTCAAGATAGAGGGTTCTTTGGGAGGAGTGATCACAATTGTTTAGATAGTATGCTTGGGTTTCTTGTGGTTTTAGTATCCAGATGTCTGGACATGCAAATAGGCATTCTAGTATTGGTTCATCAAGACATAAAGGTCAATTTGAATTTTTTGGACCCCTTCATATTTAATTATAAAGTAGAGTGTATTACGTTTATTAGTAGATTAGTCGTATGGTGAGGGACTGTCCTCGATTTTTTTTGGTCTTGACCATGTAGATTCTCAACTTTATCTTTTTCCTACTCCTATTTCTATGATTAGAGGTAGCTCAAAAAGTGGTAGGGGTGGTACTAAATGTGCTCAAGAACGAGATCTAGGAGCTTGTGTTAGTGGATACAAGGTTACTCAGTCTAGGGGCAGGCATGGTCAGTGTTATAGTATTCTTAAGAGACCTGAGATAGAGTCCTATGATGTAGTTATTATAGGTATTATCCCAATTTTCCACTATCCTACTTATGTGTTATTTGAACTTAGGTCTACATTCTTGTATGTGTCTATATATTTTGCTACTTGTTTTGATAATAGATATGAGTCTCTTATTCTGCCTATCCATGATTCTACCCTAGTAGAAGATTCTTTAGTAGTGGATCAGGAGTACCAATCTTGTGTAGTGACCTTACAGGGTGTGATACCTATGTAGATTTGATTATCCTAGATATGGTAGATATTGGTGTTATCTTGGGTATAAATTGGTTAACTCTCTATCAAGTTTTAGATTATTTTTTCCAAGTTTGTGACATTAGCTACTTTGTGTGTGATAATATTTTCATAAAATAGTAAACATAGATTGGGTATAAAGGGAGTTATGTCTTCTTTGTGTGCACTCATGATAGAAAAAAGGTGTCTTTCTTATTAGGCCAATATCTGTGGTACTAGCATTGCTTCAATTTCTTTTTTAGATTTTTTCTGATCTATCAAAAGTTTTAGAATGTGTTCTTACAAATTTGTCTGGTATGCCTTAGGATAGAAATTATTTTGCCATTGATGTCGAGCCAGGTATCAACACCATTTATATTTCTACTTATAAGATAGCCCAGAGAGAGTAGAAGGAATTAAAAGACCAATTGAAGGATTTAGTGAGTAAAGGTTTCATTAGACTTAGTATGTCTCCTTGGGGTGCCTCAATATTGTTTGTGAAGAAGAAGGATAGAACTATATGTATGTGTATTATATTGACAATTGACAATTAAACTAGGTATCTTTCAAGCATAAGTGTTTATCTTTCTCACATTGATGATATATTTGACAATCTTTAGGGTGCTATAGTTTTTCTAAGATTGATTTGAGATTCAAATACCATTAGTTAAGTATTAGAGAATCAAATGTTATAAATATGGCCTTTTAGACTATGTTTGGTCATTATGAGTTTGTGGTCATGTCTTTTGAATTAAGCAATGCCTTAGCAACGTTAGTATAGTTTATGAACCCAATATTTAAACCATATTGTGATTCATTCATGATTATATTCATATAAAATGTATAGTTTTATTCAAAGAATAAGGCTGACCATGTGAGATAATTTAACACTATGCTTTAATGGTTGCGAGATGAGAATTTATATGCCAAGTTCTCTAAGTGAAAATTTTGGTTGGATTCTATTTCTTTCTTGGGTCATGTAATGACTAATGACGGCATTATGGTCTACTTAACCAAGATAGAAGAAATTAATAATTGGGCTAGACCTATTTATCCTATCAAGATTCAGAGTTTTGTTGGATTAGTGGGTTATTATCAATATTTTATAGAGGGTTTCTAATCAATTATAGCTTCTTTAGACAAGTTGACTAAAAAACATCGGTTTATAGTGGTTGGATGCTTGTGAGAAGAGAATTCTAAATCTCAAAGAGTTGTTGACCTCAACACCTATCTTGTCCTTACCCAAGTAGGGTGTAGGATTTACTATGCGTTTGGAAATTTTTGATGTTAGTTTAGGCATTATGTTGATGTATAAGGGTAATATGATTAAGTATGCTTCTCATCAGTTAAAGCCTAATAATAAGAATTACCCTACCCATTATTTTGAGTTAGAAGAGATGGTTTTTATGTTGAAATTATGGTAACATTACTTGTGTGGGGTCCATTCTGAGATTTTAAATGCTTATCGTAGCCTCGGATATTTCTTCACCAAGTGAGAATTTAATGTGAGTTAGCATAAGTGGCTTGATCTACGAAAGTATTATGATCACACTTTTCTTTATCATCTAGGCAAGCATAATGTCATTGTAGATTCCTTTAGCCAAAGGCGGTGAGAATGGAGACTTTAGCTCCTTCTTTGACTCAGGCGCAATCTTCGCCCCTGGAGGTTTAATATTTAGGTAACCAGTTAATTAATCTTAACATTTCATCACTCCAATATATTTTAGCTTTATCAAGGTTAGATCTTCCTTAATGGACCATATTTGAGCTTAGTAGTTTAATGATAATAGATTTAGAGTTATTCATGATAGAGTATGGAGTAGCAAAGACAAGGCAACATCTCTTGATTTAGATAGTGTTCTAAGGATTAGTGGTTGAGTTTGTGTATTAAGGGTCTGTGGATGGGTTAGAGTTATCTTGAAGGAGGCTAATTAGTCTTGATATTCCATAAGCCTAGGAGAAGATAAGATGTATCATAACCTAAATCAACATTATTAGTGGGGTAGTATGAACAAGAATATCATGGAGTTTGAGGTTAAGTTCCTAAACTGACAGAAAATGGAGTAAAAGCATCAACGACATGGTGGAATAATGTAGACAAAGCGTATTCTCAAGTGGAAATGGGAGTGGATCATCATGAGTTTCACAGTTGGCCTACCCTGACCTTGGAAAAGTTTTACTCTATTTGGGTGATTGTGGATAGGTTGACTAAATTAATATATTTTGTATATATAAGAGTGAATTATAATGTAGAGAAGTTGGCCAAGATCTACATTAGGAGATTGTCTGAATTTATGGTGTCCTAATATGGATTGTTTTTTTATAGAGGTGCTTAGCTCACCTCAAGTTTCTAGAATACAATACAATATGAGTTGGGTATTTGACTTTATTTGAGCACATCTTTTGATCCTCAAATGGATGTTCTATTGGAGAGGAATATTCAAAGGTTAGAATACATTCTTTGAGCATGTGTTATGGATTTTAGTGGTCATTAGGTCAAATTCTTGCCTTTGGTAGAGTTTGCGTTCGATAGTAGTTACCATTCTAGCATTTAGATGGCACCTTTTGAGGCTTTATATGGACAAAGATATAAATCTTTCATGGGATGCTATATGACTCTTTTGAGGTGATCCCTTGGGGTATAAAATTTGTTGAGTGATTTGATGGATCATGTGATACTGATTCAACAAAGTCTAGTGGATACCCAGAGAAGGCAGAAGAGTTATACCGACCATTGAGCCCGTGATGTTGTTTTCTTCGTTGGAGATTGAGTTTTGTTAAATGTTTTATTCATAAAAAGTGTAATAAGGTTTTTAAGGAAAACAAAGCTTAGTCCAAGGTTCATTAATACTTTTGACATCCTTAAAAAGTATGGTGATGTGGCCTATAGGCTATATGTAATGACCTATTTTTTGGTGGTTTATATGAAGTATGTGATTCTATATGATTTTACTATTTTACTCCTCCCCGTGGTTTAATTATGGTATTTCTAGGGTGTGGGGATGTTTGGCATGGTTCACAATGCATTTCGGTGTGAAAATATGAAAAATTATGTTTTCTTTATGGCTTGAAAAGCCTTAAAATTGACTTTGGTCAACATTTATTGATTTGTGCGTTGAAGGTAAAAACAGATTTCACCTGTAGGCCTAGAACATCAATTTTAGGTTGGAAAAGAGGTTGATTTGTATTATGGATATTATATCTCATTTCGACCCTTGTTTTCAAAAGTTGTAAAATTGAGTTTCATGGATCAACATTGTGAAAACGTCTTTTAAAAATTTGATATTGCTATTGAGTCTAGAGCATCAAATTTTATAGGGTTGTATAGTCTATTTGCATTCTCGAGATTCTGAATAAATACTGAGGAGTCCGCGGAGACTTAGAATTCTCTAAGTCTCTAACTAATGCACAACTGTTGTTGTGACCGCTAAAGTGGTCCTTTTACCGCTTTAGAGGAACCTAGGTGATTTAACTCCAACTGCTAAGGTGGTCCATGGTCTACTTTAGCAGCACCTAGTATATTTAAATACCTTTTTCTGCTATTCTTTTGCCATTTTTAAGATGAAATTGGTGTTCTGGTTTTTGAGCTATTTCATCTATTTTAAAGCTTGGGTAAGCTCCAAATTCTTATTTCAATTACTTTTCTTTGATTTTTATCATCTAAACTTTACTGAAACTTGGATTTTAAAGGTGAAATTTGGGGATTTTGGCTCGGGAGGCCTAAAATAGTATTTCTCTAATTTAAATCCAAATTTCAAATTGCTTTCACTTGGGTTTTCTTCAGTGAGTTTCTTTAATTATGGGATATATATATTTTTGAAAAATTTTTGGTTTTACCCTTCTTTTTTGAGAATCTATTTTGGGGGTTTGTTTTGACGAAAGTGGATAATATTGGTATTAATGGCTTTCTTTTGATATGTAGATTCTATATTTTATGTTTTAGCTAATTTCAGGTCCGTACATGAGGTGAAAGCTGAACGATAAAGGCTTGATCAATTTGGTTACGACATTTGAGGTAGGTTGTGGCCTAACTTTATTCAGACTGAGTTGGGTGGTTAATGATAATGTATAGCATGTTATGGGTACTGATCGGTATCATGGAAAATATGTTTGGTGATTTATGTGGTTGAGTGGGGCTCGATATGGATAATATTTGGTGGTTTGGAAATATTATTTTCTTTGTGTGACCGTGTAGGGTCTTATATGATATTATTGGACTTGTAATGATATATTTTGTTTGGTTACACTCTTTTGTTAGAAAAATCCTAGAATTTGGGACTTATGTGGTATCAATGTCATTTTCTTATTATTTCACCTAATGGTTTTCTTGATTATATTGGATCGTGGATGGTTGGTTGATTTGAGTAGATTTTTTTGCTCAGATAGTTGGTATAATGGTTGAATATTTGATATTCTCAGATTTATTGGTGGTAAGCATTACATCTTCAGATCATATTCATTCATGAGCCATTGGTACCACCATCAAAATACTAGAAATACTAAAAACACTAGCTTTTTCTAATAGAAAATATGAAATCTTAAAAACCCTTTTACCAATATATGTGTCGGGGGCGATATGGATATTGGTATTTTATAGTGGTTGTATAAGAGTTAATGAACTCCAAATTGGTCATACATCGAGAAGATTTAGCTCTGTAGGTGTACGAAGGTTGTGTGACAGCCTCGTGCATCACGTTGTCATCATCTTCATTTATCTTCATATATTGTTCTTATGCTATTATTATATTTCTATCTTTGACTTGTTATTATCCATCTATTATGTCTTCCTATACTTGTATTCGATATACCTGTATATTTTTTCTTATTTCCTTCACATGTATTTGTTATATTTGTATATATTAGACCTATTAGTGGAGATGGTACGGGCTACCGTTTGGGACATTTTTTGACTTTGGGTGGCATACCCATGCCCATAGTTTGTATTTATATGATTTATTTTCTACATTACTCAATTGGCCTATGATACCTAATGAGTACAAGTGGATCATACTCATCCCTACTATGCCTTTTTAGTGCAAATCTAGGTACGATTCCCCACATGGATCCGACCCAACCCGACTCGTGGCCTAGTTGTAATGGTCGTCCCAAGTTCGATCAGGACCGGAGACCACCCCCTTTACCCAACCCAACCTATAGCTCCTACCCGGAGTTGGCGGAATTTCAAACATATAACAAGATAGTGTAACTATCCTAATTATAGACTATGGGACAGGTCTATTACCGAGACCGACCTAATCGAGTCCAACCATCCCATACCAACCGTCTGATAACCGCAACCAACCAAACCATAATCCAACCATAGTCAAATAAGTTCCATTAATAATTAGGTATATAATCCCAAAGTGAAATATAGTGGAGTAGTGAGAAATTTGTCCAATGATGTTAGCCCCAATACCAATACTAATAGTAAGGTTGACGCCAATACCGATCTCACCCATTGCAACCCATAGTAGTTCCACAAAAGCCTCTAACAAAGAGAATATAACTATCCAGTTGGGACATTCCCCCAACCATATCCAAAACCAATATTCATAAATAATCCAGACTATGAAATAACATCCATGAAATGGAGCCTTCTAAATAGATGAAAGCTCACCATTTCAATCCAAAGTTGACCCCCGAGTTTTCGAATTCCAAGCAAGAGAAGTAGAACGTCCGATTCCTGCATCATGTGGAGATACAATAGCCGGAATATGGGTTAGCAGGTAAAAGCTAGGATGAAGCTAGGATAAGGATAAAATAATGCCAATTATAAAACCAAGTAAAACCATCCATATGCACACAAACTATAAATATATATATAACTATGTCGGGAAAGGGAACCGAGGTTAGAATGACATTAAAAAATTTAACTGGGTTGTATAGCTTTGCCATCCTAAAACCACCCATGGGCTATATGGGTTCACCTATCCCCGCTGAAAGGCCCCCAATCTATGAAGTTGCACGGCCAGAGAAAAGAACTTGGGATTTACATCCCCCAAAATATAAAGTGTAACACCATGAATATGATCACCAGGACCAAACCTCACATAGACAACTATAAGTTTCCAGTTTCTATCCCCCGGGACATCGACCTTCCACGACTTTGCTGCCCTCTCTCCCTTAAGCCCAATTAAAAAATTACCAAAACACCAAACCATTATCCATTTATTATTAACCAAGGCCATTAGTAATTGTGTCTTTATACCGACTATAACTTACAAGTATTGTACTTAACCAACCTTTTTTTACATCAATAGATTTCTATGTAACCATTGATCATATTATCCAATTAACTTGGGGGATTCCCATGTACCCGACAAGTATGTTTATTAAGCCAAACCATTCAAAAACAAATTAAACCATTATATCATTTAGGGTTCCATTACAGAGTTTAAACCATGCATAAGTTCCATTGAAAAAGCAATATTATAGTGAAAGCATTGTTATAGGCATTTTATCAAACATATTAAGGGCATAGTATTTCAAAAACTAAAGTCCATTACCAAATAATCATTCCAAAGGAACCAATTATCCAATACCACCATTAAAGCATATTAAAGCATTATTAAAGCATAGGAAAACCATAACCAAGCATTTATAACCAAAAACCCCAAATTATATTTGAAAACCCAAAATCATAAAATATTCAAATCATGAAAGAATTATAAAAAACCATGCCTTTAGTTAGAATTAACTATGAGGGAAGAGAACATGACTTAAAATAAGATGATGATGGAGAGAAATCAGCACGACAAGCCCCAATTTACTCCTAAAGATAAAACCCTAGCTTTCTTTGCCCAAGAACTCTAGAGAGTGATTAAGAGTGTTTTCTAAGTGTTTAAGAATAGAATAATAGGGAAAATAACCTCCCAAGTGCAATATAAGTTGTGGGACTTTATTAGGATAAGTGGAGAAATATCCAGATTGCCCTCACGTAAATTGTATTTAATTTCCATCATAGGGTACGAATGACCCTTACTAGACATACCAATTCTGTATGAGTGGTACCCACATCTTGTCCCCTAGGATTTACCCCTTAGACAAAAAAATGTCTTAGGTACGACAAAGCCAAACCCAAGTCGTATACAAGTGTACCACTAGTACCCATAAATTGTACCCTTAGCACAATAGAATCCCAGAAGATTTAAACATTGACCACCATACGAGTCCATGATACGAATCATACCCTAGCTTATGGATCATGGTGATCCACTTGTACTCAGATCCTACTTAAGTTACAAATTCTAATACTAAGTGAAGTAACTAAACAACCCATACCTAACTAAACGACTCATACCATAAAAATTGTACCTAGTCTAGTAACTACATCCATCTCACTAACCAACACTGGTCAGCATACTACTAGAACATACCAACCATACCTAAGTGTACAACTTGATCCCCTAATTAGAATATTTCCCAAGAACTAAAAATCAAGGAAATTTTCTAAGGTCTAAAAAACAACGTGTTTTAGGATAGTGGTTTCAGGTGACATTTTTTGCCCATTTGAGGTAGCGACTAATATATCCATCCAGAGTTGACTTCTACCTTTTCTTATCTATACTATATCTTATTTGTATTCAAAGAAATTTTTTTGCACCTATTTGGACATGTTATATATTTTTGACCTCGAGTTGTATTAGTTATTTCTTACACTGTGACCCTAGGTTTTGGCGTTTGGTTGGTATTTTAATTATATTTTTTCCTTCAGAATATATATATGTGTACGTTGACTCTGCTATAGTGGTCTTGCCTTTTTTTTTGAATTAATTTTTCATTTTATATCAGTTTGGTTGATAGGCTTACTTGTCAAGACTCGCTGCAATAAGTGCCATAAAGACCCTTGGTTTTTATTAGGGGTTGTGAAAAATAAGTATCAAAATAGCCAAGTTTATTGCTCTTATCAGTTTAAGAATGAGGTGTCTAATAAAGTCTTGTGGATCAATACATAGAAATCCCTATTTATCTTCGAGAGGCTATAAGATATATTAAGGTAAACTTTTCTTACTTCATTCTATGTCCTGTAAATCTTTATACCTTATGTTATAAGTTATATTTTAATCTTTTTGGTGTAGATGGTAAGGACTAGATCTAGTGAGTCTAGAGATATGTATGTCTTATCTTAGGAAAGAGCCTAGTCTAGAGAAAGAGTTGCTAATCATGATTGCGATCAACGTGTAGGTCGAGCATGAGGATCTGCCCCATCTAGAGATGGAACGAGAAGACTCTCCCCTTGGACTCAAGATTATCATGTTGGAGATGTGGGTCCTACTCCAGCTCTACTAAGTTTTTCTACCCCAGCCTTGGAGGGGTTACTAGTTTCATTACTAACCTATTTAGAGGGTGCTCCATTGAGTACATATGGTGTTCCTCTAAGTACAAGTGTTTTACCATGTTTTGTGCTAGAGGCTTCTTATAGTTTCCCTCCAATTTTGAGTATAGATCTTTCTATTATACTAACATCTACTTAAGGTACTCCATAATCAGTTCCTCCTTTAATGCTTGTATTTGAGTATGGTATTCCAAGATCTGGATTTCAAAATTCATATATTAGGACTCATAAAATGGGTTATCATCCACACATATTTACTATGCCTCATATTATTATGAGTACAACTATGTCTTTTGAGGATTGGAGGAGGTTTAAGAGATTTAATCATTTTGGTCCTTCTATGTTCAACGGTGTTGTAGGTGAGGATTTCTATGTGTTCTTGATGGATATTTTTGGAGAATTTGTATAAACTTGGTTTGCTTAAGCCATATGGGGTTGCTTATATAACTTACCAGTTGAGAGATGTAGCTAGAGATTGGTGGAGGTCACTTATTAGTTGTCGACCTCTTGGTTTGCCAGAAATAACTTGGGATTAGTTTATAATGAATTTTTTGGATTAACTTATGCCTTTTAATTTGAGGGATCAGATAAGAGATAAGTTTTGTCACATGGATTAGGGCTCTATGACTATTGCTAAGTATGAAGCATGATTCTATGCCTTGTCTAGATATTTTTATGTTAGTATTTCCGCCAAGTTTGAGAAGATTCAAAAGTGTATGAAGGGGTGAATGTTGCTCTCCATCTAGCAATGAATCAGATTGTACTGTATAGAGTATTGTTTCAGAGTATTATGGATCATGCCATGATGACTTAGTCTATTTTTTTAGCATATTAGGGAGGTGCCAAGTAGGTACACTATGTGGGTGAGTTCAGAGGTCATATCTCTTGTGGTAGAGATTCTAAAGGCTTCCACAGGTATCACAGTAGACTAGTCCAGGAAGCCCTATAAAGTTTATATTTTGTGTATTCTAGTTCAGTAGCTTTAGATGGACGTCATAGTTTAGTCATAACTCTTTCTATTGAGATAGGTTGTAGGGTTTGGTATATGTGTGGTAATATGGGCCGTGTGGCCAAGGCCTGTTAGGGATATATTATTAGAGCTACCCCTAGATCAGCTATAGGAGGTAGATATTCTATTAAAGGTGTGGAGGTAGAGGTAGTGGTGCCTATGGTGGTAGTTTTCAGGCTACTTAACCTAGTAGGGGATGTGGTCAATGTTATTCTATACCTTCTAGGCCAGAGGTAAGGGCCTCTGATACTATCATCATAGGTATCATCTATATTTATTTTAGATATAAATCTGTGTTACTTGATTTACGTCGACTTTTTTATAGGTGTCTCTAAAATTTTCTTTGAGTTTGATTATACTTGTGAGCCTCTTGATATACCAATTCATATATCTACCCCATAAGAGACTATTTAGTGGTGGATTGGGTGTACCGGTCTTGTTTTATGACTTTTTTAGGCATGAGACCTAGGTATATCTAATTGTACTAGATATGGTAGATTTTGATGTTATCATAGGTATGGACTGGTTAGCTCTTTATCATGTTGTCAAAGATTATTATTCTAAGACTGTGACTTTATCTCTGTCAGGTGTGCCAAGGATATCTTAGAAGGGTGGGCTTTATTCAGGACCTAAGAGAGTTATATATTTTCTTTAGGCTCGTCATTTGGTCGAGAGAGGATTTTTATCTTATTTGGCTTATATTTATTATACTAGTGTTATTTCACCTCTTTTTTTGGATTCTATTTATGTGGCTTGTGAGTTCTTGGATATCTTCTTCATAGATTCACCTGGTATACCTCTGTATTATGATATTAACTTTTCTAATAATGTTGAGCTGGGCACTAAGACCATTTCTATCCTTCCATATAAGATGGCCCCAGTTGAGTTAAAAAAATTGAAGGATCAATTATAGGAGTTGTTGGATATGGATTTGTTCGACCTAGTGTATTACCTTAGGATATGCCTATCTTGTTTATGATGAAAAAATATGGGTCTATACGTATGTATATCTATTATCAACAGTTGAACAAGGTGATGGTTAAGAATAAGTATCCTCTTTCTCATAATGATGATTTACTTAATCAACGTCAGGGTGCTTTAGTGTTTAGAAAGATTGATGTGAGGTTTATGTATCACCAGTTGATGATTAGAGCTTTGGATATTTGGAAGATAGCTTTTCAAACTTAGTGCGGTTATTATGATTTATTAGTCATGTCTTTTAGGTTGACCAATGCCCTAACTGTGTTCATAGAATTGATGAACTAGGTATTTTGATTATATCTCAACTAGTTTGTTATTGTATTTATAGATGATATCTTGGTTTATTCCAAGAGTGACATTGATCATGAGCACCATTTACGGATTGTGATCTAGAGATTGAGAGATAAGAAGTTGTATTCTAAGTTCTCTAAGGGTGAGTTTTGATTTAAGTCTATCTCTTTCTTGGGTCACATGGTGACCTAGGACAGTATTATGGTTGATTTGGCCAATATTACTGTAGTTCGTGATTAGGCTATACCTACTTTTCCTATCGATATTTAGAGTTTAGTTGGTTTTTCATCTATCATAACTCCATTAACCAAGTTGACTTTGAAGAAGATTTTTTTTAGTGGTTCGATGCTTATAAGTCAAGCTTTCATAAGATGAAGGATTTTTTGACTTCGGCTCCTATCCTGACCTTGCCCAAGGAGGGTGTGCGATTTACTATCTTATGCGATGCTTTAGGTGTTAGGTTAGGTTCTTTGTTGATGCAAGAGGGTAAGGTGATTGCTTATGCTTCTCGTTAGTTGAATCCCCATAATAAGAATTACCCTACCTATGATTTAAAGTTATGCAAAGTTGTTTTTGCTTTAAAGTAGTGGAGGTACTACTTGTATGTAGTCCGTTGTGGTATCTTCTTCAATAATTATATCCTTCAATGTTTCTTTACCCAATGAGATCTTAATATGAGGTAACTCCATTGGCTGAGTTGCTTAAGGATTATGACTTGACTATTCTCTATCATCTGGGCAAGAATAATATAGTTGCAGATGCCTTGGGCCAAAAGTCGACTAGCATAGGTAGCTCGGTGCATCTTTTGATCGAGGAGAGGCCTTTCGCCTTAACAGTGAAGTCTTTGGCTAACTAGATTGTTAGACTTAATATTTTTACACCTCGGTGCATTTTTGCATTCGAGGAGACCAAGTATTCCATGATGGATTAGTTTTGACCTCATCAGTTTGATGATGTTGGGCTGAGAGCGATTTGGGATAAAGTGTTAACTGGTGAGTCTAAGAAAGCCTTACTTGATCTATATGGTGTCTTGAGAATTAATGGCCGATTTTGTGTGCCGATATTGGGTGATTAGATTAGATTCATTTTGGAAGAGGCTCATTATTCAAGATATTCCATCCATCTGGGAGTGACTAATATGTATCATCATTTGAGACAATACTTTTAGTGGGGTGGTATGAGAAAGGTGTAGAAGACTTTGTAGCTCGATACCTATGTTTCTAGTAGGTGAAACTCGAGCATTTAAGACTTGGTGGTTGTCTTCAAAGGTTACCCATTCTCCAATGGAAATGGGAATAGATCATATGTTCTTTATGACTAGGTTGCCTCACACTTCTCATGGTTTTGATAGTGTTTGGGTTATCATGGATCGATTGACCAATTTTTCTCATTTTGTTTAAGTATTGGTTTACTTCTGTGCTGAGAGGCTGTCCCATTTTTATATTCATGAGGTAGTTTATCTTCATGGGGTGCCAATGTCTATCATTTTAGATCAAGGTCCAGTGTTCACATCTCATTTTTTGAAGACATTTTAGGAAGATATGGGCACTAGAGTTGATCTTAGCACATATTTCACCCCAGACCGATGGTCACTCGGAGCGGATTATTCAAATTTAGGAGGATATGATTCGCGCTTATTTAATATACTTTGGAGGCTAGTGGGAGCTATATCTAGCCTGGGCAGAGGTTGTGTATAATATTAACTATCATTCTAATATTGAGATGGCTCCCTTTTATTTTTTGTATGGAATGCATTGTCGCTCTTCAATTGGTTAGTTTGATGTTTTTGAGATTAGACCTCGAGGTATGGACTTACTTTGAAAGTCCTTGGATAGAGTTTGGGTCATTCAGTATAGACTTTGAGAGGCTTAGATTAGGCAGAAGTGTTATGCAGATTGTAGGCTTTGTGCCTTAAAATTCAGTATTATTAATCATTTCTTCCTTCGTGTGTCTCCCATGAAGGGTGTGTTTAGGTTTGGGAAGAAGTGAAAGCTTAGCCCTAGGTATATTGGACTTTTTGAGATCCTTTGAACTATTCATGATGTGGCTTATGAATTGTCTTTGCCTCTAGATTTATCAATTGTTCATCCTATTTTTCATATATCTATGATTAGACATTATATTCCAGATAAGTCTAATGTCATCCGTTAGTATTTAGTCTAGCTAAATGAGAAATTCCCTTTTATTGATAATTTGGTCTACATTCTAACAAGGATGTCAAATGATTACATTCTCGGGTTATTTTGGTGGTTAAGCTTAAGTAGAGGCATCAAACTGTAGATGAGTCTGCTTGGGAGGTCAAATCTGATATGAATAGTAGTTATCCTAACCCTTTTTACTAACTAAGGTTTTTATATTTCCCTTAGTTCAAGGACAATCTAGATTCTTAGTGATGGATGATGTAATGACCTAACTTTTGATCTTTTTGTGTGAAGTATATGATGTTGAATAATTTTTACCATTTTACCCCTCCCCGTGATTCTATTTTGGTATTTTTAAGGTGTGGGGATGTTTGTCATAGTTCTCAATACATTTTGGTGTGAAGTATGTGAAATTATGGTGTCTAATTACTTGAAAACACTTATTGTTAACTTCAGTCAACATTTATTGACCTAACCATCAGAGGCAAAATGGACCGCACCAGCAGATTCGGAACATGAATTTTATGTGGGTAGCATGGTTGGTTTGGTTTTATGGCTTTTAAATCTCATTTTAAACCTTGGTTTTGAAAGGTGTGAAGTTGGGTTTTAGGGAACAACTTTGTGAAAATTGCATCTTTTAAAAAATCTGACATCGTTATTGAGTGTAGAGCATCAAATTTGATAGTGTATCATAGATCATTTGTATTCTTGGGATTCTGGATGAATCCTGAGGGGTCTGCAGAGACTTGGAATTCTCCAAATCTCTATCTGTTGCACAACTGCTGGTGTGACTACTATAGCAGCCCTCGCTAATGGGTATCACTGGCTCTCTTTTCATGTGTTGATTTTATATTTGTATTTTTGAGCTCATTCCAGGTTCGTACGTGAGGTGAAAACTCGATGATGAAGGCTTAAGCATTTTGGTTTTGGTATTAGAGGTAGGTTAGGGCTTATGTTTTTTAGACTAGGTTGAGTAGTTAATAATCATGTAAAAGAATGATATGGGTACGAGGCTGTATCAAGGAAAATGTGTTAGCTGATTTAGGTTCCTGTTGGGGGCCTATATGGATAATTTTTGACGATTTTGAATAATTCTTTTCTTTGTGTAACCCTATGGGGTCTTATATGATATTTTTTGTTTGGTAATGATATATGTATCTTTGGTTACACTATTTTTGTGGAAAAATCCTAGATTTTGGGACTTATGTGGTATCAATGACATTTTCCTGCATATTTCACTTGACGATTTTCTTGATTAGATTAGATCATGGATGGTTGGCTGATTTGAGTGGATTTTTGGCTCACATGGTTTGTATATTGGCTGGATATTTGATATTATCATTTTGGATGGTTGTGAGCATTACATCCTTATATCATATTCATTAATGAAATATTGGTACCACCGTGGAAATACTAGAAATACTATCTTTTTCTAACAGAAAATACAACATCTTAAAAACCATATACTAATGTATATGCTGGGGAGGAGATGAGGATATTGGTATTGGATATTAGTTGTAAGCAGGTTAACGAATTCTCCCATGGGTCCTATGTTGGAAGCTTTAGCTCTATAGGTGTATAAGGAGGTTGTGTGACAACCTCATGCATTACAATATCATCATCATCATCATCTTAATTTCTCTTCATATATTGTTCTTACATTGTTATTTTATTTCTATCTTTGAGTTAATATTATCCATATGTTTTGTCTTGCTATAGTTTTATTTGATCAATGTTTATATTAGTTCTTGTTTCCTCTACATGAATTTGTTATATGTGTATATGTAGAATTGTTAGTGAAGATGGTATGGGCTACCGTTTGGGACATTTTTTGATTGCAGATGACGTGCCCATTGTTTGTGTTTATATGCTTTATTTTATACTTTACTCAGACGGCCTATGATACCTACTGAGTACAAGTGGACTGTACTCATCCCTACTGTGCCCTTTCAAGGGCATGGATAGGGGATTCAGGCAATATTTGGAGCCCATTCAAGGTAGCGATTTCTTTAAGCATTCGGAGTTGACTTTTACCTTTTCTGATCTAGACTATGTCTCACTTGTATTTAGAGACAGAGTTTTTCTCCTGTTTGGGCATCTTATGTATTTTTTATCTCAATTTTACTAGTTAGTTCTTAAACTTTGACACTAGGTTTTAGGATTTGGTTGATATCTTTATTATATTTTTGCCTTTATGATATAATATATATATATATATATATGTGTGTGTGTGTGGTTTGACTCCGTTAGAGGGGTCTTCCCTTTGGTATTAATTTCTTATTTTATATCAGTTTGGGTGATAGGATTACTTTTCAAGGCTTGTCACGACAAGTTCCATCATTACCCTTGATTTTTTTGGGTGGCCGTGACACTATATTTCCTTTACATTGTCAATTATTCATCCTATGTTCCATCTTTTCATGTTTAAGAAATGCTATCTAGATGAGGCACATGTTATTTTGTGGGATTCCATTGTACTAGACAATGATTTATCCCTTGGGTAAAAGGCCATTGTTATCCTAGACAGGCTGACTAGGAAGTTAAGATCTAACCATATTTATTCAGTGAAGGTCAAGAAGAGACATCCCCTTATTGATGAGGCAACTTGGGAGGTCGAGTCAAATATGCATCCTAGGTACGCCCAACTTTTTATCAATTCAGTTATTTTATCTGCTTTTTTATTTGAGGACAAACTATTGTTTCATTAATTGATAATGTAACAACCATAATAGTGATTTTTCCCTTAATAAGTATTTTGACCATGTCGTAATTTCCTATAGTTGCTATATGCTATATCTGAGTTATAGGGATGGTTAACATAATCCCCTATACATTTGAAAGTGGATTGAGACAGTTTAAGACTCTTAGAGGCTTTAAAAACAATGAATTTCCTTTCAGTAAATATTTTGAGTTTCTAGTGCCGGATGGCAATTTGGATAGTTTCATTAGATATGGAAAATCGGTATTGGGCTAGGATCATGGCTTGTTTAGGTCCCAAAATATTTTTTTATTTTCTCTCTTTGTTCTAGAACTAGTTAAACTAAGATTTTAAGGGTCCCAGGGGCCAATTTATTGTAAATGATCACTTTTTGAAAATTGAATGTTTCCATTAAGTCCGAAACATCAAAATAGCCTAGTATCATGGTTTAGTTCTTGGGACCCCAAACAAATTTCAAGGGTCCATTTACATACATTGAGTATGAAGTTTCAGATGGTGCAATAGTTGAATCTGGTGCATCAAGCCTTTATTGTGTTACAAAGACGCATGTCGCAATCGCGAGCCTCAATAATATTCTTTATCGTGACTGTGTGTTGTGTTAACCATGGTAGCAATTAGTATTTTGGTATACCGAGTCAGGTTCTTCATCGCGGTCACGAGGCCCACCTTCTACAAACAAGATGAGGTATCTATTTGAGGTCAACAATGACCCTCACAATCGTGAGGTGGAAGACCACGATCATTGGTACTATTCCTAGAATAGTATTAATAGCTCATGTTTATGATTTTCACTATTTCAAGACTATGGAGCTTCAAGAAAGGGTGATTTCTAAGGTTCTCTTCACCATTTGAACTTGGGTAAGCTCCAAAATCTTATTTCTATTAACTCTTTATAATTATATCTTCAAAAACACCTTGTTTTCAAACTAGAATTTAGGGATTTTTCTGATAAACTTTTAAAATGGATTTTCATCGATTTAAACATATATTTCAACTTATTTTCACATGGGTTTTTAGCTGTAGACTTTTGAATTGGGGAACATGTTTCTAAAATAAAATTTTGATATTACACCTTTCTTTTTCAAACTAATTTTAGAACCAATTCAAATAAAGCTAATATGTATGTCATTAGATTTCTTCGGACATGTAGATTGTGTTTTTGATAGTTTTGCTCTTTCTAAGATAGTTCATAAAGGAAAACCTCAACGTTAAATGCGTAGGTTTGGATTTTTGACTTTTGAGGTAAGTTATGGATTAACTTTTTTTTGGATTAGACTTGGTCGTTAACTTTCTAATATACCATGTTCAGGGTTAGGAATTTAGTCAATGGTGTAGCATTTTAAAATCATTCTTATTATTGTATGCTCATCTAGGGGCTTATTTGTAAATTATTGTTAAGCCAAAAGAATATAATTGTGGTGATTCCTAAGTGGGGGCTTTATTTGATATTGTCGGCCTTATTTGTGCATAAATTGCCAGTATTATTGTTGTGTTGTATCTGTGGGGCCTTGAATAGATATTATACACCATTTTGGATATTAGTTTCCTCTTTTATGATAGTTATACCAGATAAAGGGGCTTCTGGAGTAATATTATTGATTTATGCATGACTATTATTTTAATGGAGTCGAGTAGGGCATATATCATGGACATTTATTATATTGAGGAGCTTTGATCTTATTTATACCATTATTGAGTAGTATCATTAGCATCATATTAAATTGGTTATGAGCATGCATCCTCATCTTATTCATTTATATTAATGGGAATTATTACTACTGTGAAATACTTCATAACACCCTTGATCTATGAACATTAGCCAATGAGGTAAATGAGACACTTTATAAAACCCATAATCTGTAAAAATTAGTCTGAGAACATAATTGATATATAAGCTAAGATATTAGAAATTATACGAGTTGCAAACCCTCCATGGGTCTTGTCTTAAAGTGTTGATGCTCGAAAGGTGTACATGAAAAGTTATACAATGTCTTACATTCATCATTATCACATTGTCATTGAATTGCAATGCATTAAATCATTGTATTTTCCCTATTTGTTGTTGTGTGTAGTTAGTTTCCCAAGTTATATCATACTTGCAGTTTCTTTTACTATGTTTTTATCATAGAATAGTTAGTAGAGACCCAATGGAAATATTATTTGCTCCATTGTGTCCCGAATATTAAATTTGATAGGTACCATAGTTGTTTGCATTCACAAGATACCAAATGAAACTCGAGGGATTAGTGGAGACTTGGAATTTTCTAAGTCCCCAGTTGGTGCCTTCACTTAAGCGACACTTGGGTTACTTAAACAGACATTTGATTGATTAAGAGACCTGGCTTCACCAGCTAAGGTTCTCTTAAGCGATGCCCTCTCTTGTTAAGCGAATACCTCTTAAGTAGTATCTAAGCCACATAAGCAATGTGTGCACAAATGGAAAGTATTGCTTAAGCGGTACTTGGTCGTTTAAGCAATAACCGCTTAAGCAGTCAAAAGTCCACTTAAGTGGTATTTGGGTGGCATTAAATAACCCTTTTGCCCGATTCTTCTTCAATTTTTGCACAAGATCAAGAGTGAAAAACCCTTGATAGTGTGGAAACTTGGGAGAATAATTAATAGGTTACTTTGAGGTATTTGTGAGCTTATATTTCTCGTTTCTACTCCGAATTATTGGTAAGCTTCCATTAAATTCATTGTTAATTTCTCTATTATTTAAAAAAATCCCAAGATTATTGGTGAGTTTATTTTGGCAGCATTTGAGCTCGAATTTTCCCATTCTTGAGGGTAAATGTTCTTTGAAAATACAGGAATGCATTTATAGTTTCAAAAGTGCAATTCTGCAAGCAGTCCCCAAATGAGGTTATTGCGTAATTTTAGAGCCAATGTACGAAAATTCAATATGGGTACAATTTTTTTTGTATTGATGAGTAGATTATTATTGTGATAATGTGGCATCATGTGGAAGCTTCTCAAAAGAGAAAATCAATGATTTAGCAAATTTCACTAGGCTTTTCTCGATGTCCAAATAGACTAAGTTTACCTTTCTCATAGATTGGGCTAATTTGTAGTATATTTATGATAATTCTCCAGATATGCATTGGGAATTAGGTCTTGAAAGAATATTTCATGTAATTTGAATCTCTTAGCCATTTAAGGAATGGTAATGTAGGCATAATTAACTTAGTTACGTATTCTTAAGTAGGATTGCGATATTAGGACTAAATTTGGTTGATTTAATATGTAGTAATAAAATTAGATATCTTATCCTAGTCCTGGGTAGAATTTTCCTAGTAGACTTGGGGATTAGAAGTGTGCCCCTCCTGTCAACCATAGGCCAAGACTATCATTATCTCCTTGTAGACTTTATAAGCATTTTATACCCTTTAAATTGTAAATTAAAGAGTTTAAAGAGGTTGGATACATGATACTTATGCTAGATTGGTACTTGGTTATTGTTGCTAGTCCTGGTTCAAGTTTGGTGATTTATGATTGTGAGTTTAAATTTGAGTCTGACAATTCATTATATGAGTTTCGATTCAAGTTGACGAATTATACTTTGAGTTTTGGATTTGAGTCTATCAATTGACCATATAAGTTTCGGTTCATGTTTGAAATTAAGAGATTATTTATGATATAATTCTAGTATGAAAAGATTTATGGTTATATTTTTAGATATAGTTACAGAGCATAATTCTGGTTATGCCTCCTATTTGATTGCACCCTCCAGGTTATGGGTGTCCACGTTGGGTTATTTACTTTTTCGTACTTACTAGCTTATAGGGCTAGTTTTGTAGTGATAGTCATGCTTTATTTTGATATTATTTTTCTTTTGATTATTTAATTATAGTATTTAGAGCATTATTCTAGGTTTTCCCTCTTACCTTGACTTAGTTTATTTATCTTGCATTTTTATTATACTTATATTATGATTTATCTCAATTGGTAGATAATGACTACTGAGTAGCTTTGGTACTCATATTAACTTTTGTACCTTTTTGCTATAGATTCAAGTACTAGTAGTTTTGATTTATGCTAAGGTCGTGTTGATTAGTATGCGGGGTCATGGTGAGCTCTTAGAGCCAAACTTGGCCTTTTCTTCCTCTTTTATTTTTGGTTAGTTTTTTTATATCCGAGACTATTGTGTATTTGACTATTTTAGTACTTGTATTCTTTTGTTTAATGGCTCTTGTACTGATACTACTAAGTCGTGGGATGTTATTATTATTATTATCATATTTATCTTCCGTATTATTATTGAATGATTTATTGTTGAAAGTCTTTTACTTGCAAAATTTCTGGTATTTATGCTATTTTCCCCCAAATAGCCCATTACTTACCTGCTAGTGGGATAAAGTAGGTGCCATTAAACTTGTAAATAGATTTGTGACAATTTGTTATTAGAGCGCTAGGTTCACCAGTATTATTGGTTCAAGTGTAAGTGTCTAGTAGAGTCCCACGAATAAAAGTGTTAACTTCTATTTTTTTAATCTTTGGGAGGCTATAGGACATTCTAAGGAGATCTTGACTTCTTTCACTCATTTCATGCTAAGAGTTTAAGTTTTTTTCTAAAGATTGCTTTGGTTTCATTCTTTTACAGATGGCTAGGAGGCGTGCTACCGCCACACTAGATGAGGATCCCAAATTTAAGACTAGGGATGCTACCGTAGTTCATGGATGACCTAGGGGTCTAAGATATTCAAGACATGTAGCCCCACCTGGATACCACATAGGGGGCCCTTCACCAGATCCTATTCCTGCTTCCATGGTAGAGATTTATCCACCCCACCTAGTGGTGGGACAAGGACTATTCTAGGCTCTACCAGGGTTTATTTCTTCTTCACTACTTAGGGATATATTGGTTTATCATTTGGGATTAGTTGGTGGTGCACCATATATTAGTGTACAGTTTGCGTCTGAGAATGGTACCAAGGAAGAAGTGTAGCTTGTAGTTGCTACTCCTAAAGATGAGATCTCTCCTGTACTGGTAGTTTCTTAGCCAATAGTTTCCCATTCTTCTATGTATATTAAAGAGAAAAAGATATTTGGTAGATTCTTTAGATTGACTTTGCCTTTGTTTTCTTGTGCACAAAGTGAGGATGCTTATGATTTCTTCATTTCATTCAAGTATAAGCTTCGTAATTTGGGCCTAGTTGAGTCTTATGGTGTGGATTACCATACTTTTTAGTTGGATTTGGCAGCTCAACTCTGGTGGAGAGCTCACCCTTTGACATGTACTCTGTTTTCTTAGGTCTTGATGGAGTAGTATATGCCTCATAGTCATAAAAATCATTTGAGAGACCAGTTTTTGAGGTTGGATCAAGGATCCATATTTGTTAAGGAGTATGAGGCGTTAGTTCATTAGGTAGGTATGCTATATCTATCTTGCCAGTCAAGAATGAGTGGGTTCGATGTTTTTTTTAGAGTTTAAGACTCTCTCTGTATGGCTACTCAGAGTTTGGTTATTGGTGGTAAATATTTTGCTGAGGTTTTTTATCATGGTCAAAAGAGATGTATTTTAAGGCCCAAGTGGGTAGCAATAAGAGGCCTAGTTATCAAGGTAGCTTTAGTGGAAGCCGTAGCGGCTCATGGTTTAGAGGCAATGGTTCTCAGGATAGGTATTCTCCACATTGACCTTATCAGTATTAGGTCAGTCTAGTAGACTCGTTCATGCTTCTCTTTAGATCACTAATAACAGTCAGTCTAGTTGCACTGATCATACTAGCCAGAGAGGTGGCCAACCTTTAAAGGGTTCATCTATTGAGTATTCTATACATGGTGGTTATTCTGGGTTAGCCAGATCTTCTGGTTTTAGTACAGTGCCTGGGGTGTCTTATGGTTGTAAAACCTTAATCCGTTTCTCAAGAGAGTGCCCCAATTGCAAAGTAGTGTTTATTCTAGCTCAGAGTGTTCAACCGATTTGGGCAGTACCTCCCCCAACTACAGGTGGTATGCATGGTCATCATAGTTATTCCTAGGATACTCGCAAGGTCCTCAGGCAGGTAGGATAAGATATTTTCTAGGAGCCTAGCTAGGTGGTGGGTATGGTCAGTTGTATGTTGTACCTGCTAGACTCATGTGTAACACCCAAAATTTGGTACCCAGAATACTACACGATGCCTATGACCCCATAGGACCACAAGCTAACCCATGTCTGATATCTGTAACTAAGCACTGAATAATATACTAAAATTATGCATAATACATAAAATTTGTAAGGCCATAACGTTCAAAACTGAATAAACATCTGATAAAACAGTCTGAAAATGGTACAACAAATACCAAAACAAATCTGAAGTAACTGTCTAGCATGCTATAGTCTAAAAGCCTCTAAACTGCCTGAATAAGGAGTTGATGGGACATGTCCCCAACTAACTCTGACAACTAAATTAAACAAAAAGATGAAATAGTAATGTAATCATCATGTCCTCAAAGGATGAGGAATCACAGCTGACTCTGACTGCTGAATTGGGATGCTACTGATGCAACAGAGCTCGTACTTCTAAACCTATGGTATAAGACACAATAGCACAAATGCATCAGTACTTTGAATGTACTGGTAAACTAGTGAGGTAGGCTGAATGAAAATGGTTCAGATGCATGAACAATACTAACTAACTGAATAACATGAACGTGAGAATACATGCATAACTACGTAACTGTAACTGAGATCGTGATAGGACTTAATACTGAGTCTACTGATATTGACCCCTGAGTTGCTGATAAGTGAGAAAGATTGATATTGTATTACTGAATATTGAGGGACTGATACTATGTTACTGATACATGAATAACTATTTCTGACAGTTCTAATTATGAAGAACTGGTCTGGTTGACTGTATCTGATAGTCTTGAAGCTAAATACTGATAATATCAGTTCTGAGAATTGATATAACTAATAATATAAGTGACTGTATTTGACAGTCCTGAATCTGATGGAACTGGCTGTGTTCCATACCGTATCTGAATTTGATTGTATTTGACAGTCCTGAAATTTGAAGAACTATCTGAGTTCTTTTACTGATACTGAGATTAAGACTGTGGGAGGTAATCATCTAACTGACATTCCCTAGAATTGAACTGGTGGGGTCCAACCTGTAAGCCTAATTGGAAGGGCATCAATACTGTTCCACGAGTAAACACCTGCAATGTGTATACCCTCGCTGATAGGGAGCTCTTCTATCAACCCCTCCTAGTAGGTAACCCAAATAGCATGTATTTATATATATCCCTAAATATGTAGGGTGTATATTAACGTACATTTACTACATAGTTCTGGAACACAAGGATTGCTTTTAAGGATCACACCCTCTACTGAATAATAGGTGAGTCCCCATCCTTGGTTTTACTCGGTGCTGAATCCTACTCCCAACTGAATAGATACTGAACTGATTAATTAAATTAAACTGATTTAACTGAACTAAACTGATTAGCTGATGATATCATTTAGTGGAGCTAAAACTGAATTTACTGAGTTTCATTGACCGATGGAATGCTACTGAGATCTGAGGACTGACTGAGAGTACTTAAGTTACTGAGACTTACTGGGAATACTTAGATCACGGAGGTTACTGAACTACTGATATTACTGAGATTTTTAAGATTTCCTGAGTCACATGACTGACTGAGTTCTATGGATCGTGACTTGTCTGAGAGTATCGAGGAAACATAACATGGCTCTAGGCACACAACTAAGTTGTCAGGTACAAGTACCCCCAGGACTCGATGGAAATAAACTGACATAACATAACTTAGTCGAACACATGACCGACAACACAATTTATAATTCATGTATTGAAGCACTTCATCAAATATGTGATATGCATAAAATTTTTACATAAATGGGGATTTCATAATATCATGCTAGTTGGGCACTTTTCCTTCATATAGGCATTCAATCAAACACATGGTAGGCGTAGTACATGTAAACAACATTGTACAACAATTAGACATCATGGTTCAATTCTAATTTCATCATTATAGGGTTTAATCATAAGTTCACATGAATATACATCTATACTAATCAATTCCACATAAAATTGATCACCTAACATGGATTAAAATTCAATTAATCATTCTCAACATGAACAAAACAAACCCAACATGAAGCTCATAAAGAAATCCATAAACTTGAAGTTGGAAAAGAGATTCTTGGGTTTCATGGACGTAAAGATCCCATGAATGAACACTACGCATACCTTGGTTCGTCAATACACGAATATTGACGGCGGAAATTCTTGAACATGAATCTTCTATGAAAAACACTATTGTGTTCTTGATAGGATTTTGAGAGAATAGAGTATATTTTGTTATAATGGAGGCTTTTTTTAAGCATATATAGGGTAGGGAAATTGACAATTTTAACCCCAGTGCACATATTTTAATTCTTGTGAAAGTTTTCCGATTTTCATCCTTGGCGCGACGCGCCACTATCTCGGCAAGTCACTGGAACTGGATAATTGGGAATCTGCATGGTAGCGCGATGCGGAGCTATCGTGTTGCCACCTTGTTTATGACCTGGAATTTTGGCACGACACGCCATTATTGCGGAGCAACACTGGAAATTGACAATTTCTATTTAAGTTGGCTCCGCAATGCGCTGATGTCTCTGGTGATACACTGTCTAACTAAAAAAGGCTCTAACTCTTCGCCCGGGTGTCGAATTTAGATAAATTTGGTATCGATGGAAAGATTATGGAATTTTCCACATGAAAAAAAGTGAAAATACTAAAAATACCACATCTATAAAAGTGGATTCATCTTTCAAATAAATCTTCTTACATTTTTGGTGAAAAATTTCAAGCTAGGAAAAGTACGGGTATTACAATATCTTCCCCTTAATAACATTCGTCCTTGAATGAGACTGAGTAAGAGGGGAGAAGATGAAATGACATACATACTTAACATGAATAACTAAAATGTGATCTCATGATTAACATGCCTGAAGAGATGAATATAACATACTGAACATGCATGACAGATAAGCTGAATTCATGCATATCTGATGCATGGATAATTGACTTATGAATACATGACTGAATATAATGATGAACTGAATTTCTCACAGTGATAAGGAATGTCTAATGTATGATTGCATAACTGAACTGATATATGAATGCATGACTGAATATGCAAGAGTACTTAGTACCAACTTTGCAATGGGGATCTGAGAATGAACTGAATACGAAGTTTGTAATGGTAGTTTGAATATGGAACTGAGTAAGTTTAAGAAAACTGTTACATGACTAAAAGGCATTGATGACCCCATCATTATGCTAGAAGTATGCATGAACAGGGACTTGAGAACATGACTGAGGGTGAAACATGGCCTAAAAATAAATTTTGTGAACTGATTCGAGCCCTTAAATACATAGCTCACAACTGAGATTCAAACTTGAGGGTTAAATTATGAGTATACCATACTTCAAAATGGATTCATTTTATGAGAAGAGAATGGGATGCTTATGTTATAAAGGTTCGGGGGATCATAGCATATCTCCCTCTTGGGACACTAGATCCCTCTAGGAATACTATCTTGCTGAGCTACTTAGGGGAAACTGAGGCGATGTGCAAGGCACCTAGTATCTTAATCGTGATTTATTATCTGAGATCTAAAACTTAAGGCGTGATACATCATCTAAGATAAATCAACTAAGCTTTATGCACTGCAACTGAGGCTATTGAAAGATTTATAAGGTGCTGAGCACGAATGCGTAAACATACTGAATTATCTGATTAACTGGATAATTGATAGCTGAATATTAGGTATGAGAGACTGGTCTGTACTTAGTCTGAATAACTAGACTAAGGCTGTAAAACATTATGCATAGGAGATAATGATTCACTATATAATATGAGGTAACTGAGAATGAATGAGCAAAACTGCATCACCTCAAGAATGCAAGGCTAGACGTTTATCATGGTTTGGAAACATTCTATAATCTGAGGTACTAAAACACTACTAACTGAATGATTGATAGCTGTAGCATTGGTCAAGGAAGTCTGAAACTGAACTGAGTTTCTGATTTGATTACTGAACTGAAGTTGGTATTATAACTAAAACTATAATTGAGATTGTGAATGGAAATGAATGTCGGGTTCTGATAATTAAGGTTTAGACTAATATTAAAGTACTGAGACTGGATACTGATAACTACTTAAGGAAATATTGGTATAGGAAAGGATCTGATGCTCAAATAAATACTATATCAACCAGAACAATTGACTAAGGCCTGAGGAACAGAGAACCAATAATATGGATTTATCAAGAGATTTAAACTGGAGGTCTACATGATGTAATCCGAGCTTGAATGATCACTAGGATTAGAGCATGAGTCATGTGGACTGAACATATGGTAAAACATGACATGAGTGCCTGAGTCATGAGTTGCATGCCTTAGTTTTGAAATTTCTGTGTTCATGGAACATGGCTCGTACTACTTAGGGTGTTGGAACCCGTCCTGCTAAGAATTCAACACGCAAAAGATCCTATGGGAAATGGGTGAAACATGTATAAGTAAGGTGATGACTGTGGTCTAAAAAAATTACACTGAGATAAGAGTAGGTCGGGAATCATCTTCCCTTAGTGATTACCTATATATACTGGAACTATAACTTGAATTTGAAGGCTCGACTTCCTGACCTCATGATTAAACTGCTATGTAAGGTTTCAAAAGAAAAAGTAACTCATATGAAGAAGCGTGAACATGTAAATAAAAGATCTATAACATACCTGTGACTACATCAGGAGGATTTTCCTAATTCTGCAGGGACCGAAGTGCATAGAGTCTACTTGCGCATTGCCCACTGATAGTGCTGGAATTAGTACCCTGCTGATTTGGGTAACCGAACTGAAATGATGAGCGGAGATGACTCTGATAACCTGAATGGGGGTAGTCTCTGACCTTGTGACCTAACTTACCATATCCAAAACACACCACTGCCAGCTCTACACACACCCTTATGATGCTTACCACACTCTGCGCAAAATGGATGAGTAAGAATCCTACTCTCACTATTCTGAGCCTTAGAGCCTAATGCCCCATTTCTATGGTTATTTTTGAACTTTGGTACTGAGACACTACCTAAAGAGGGAACTGGGGATGAACATTTTTGACACAACTAAGAACGATTACCACCGTGACCCATGCTTTACAAAACTATAACTACCTGTTCTGGCTCTCTTATTTTCTCTCTCCTTCTTTTTAAGCTTCTTCTCCTCCATCTGTAGGGCATATATCATAAGCCTAGATATGTCCATGTCACCAATGAGCATCGATGCCCTACACTCCTTAACCACTCTACCTGATACCCCAAACACAAACTTACTCATTCTGGATCTACTATCTGCTACTACATGGGGAGTGTACCTAGCTAAATGAATAAACTTGAGGGAGTATTCTTTTATGCTCATTGTACCTTTCTAAGATTGATAAAATCTAACACTTTAGCCTCCATATACTATATGGGAAAGAACCTATCTAAGAAAACTGTAGCAAACTCTTCCCACTCTATGGGATCTATATCTGTACCCCTGTCTACCTTTCACTATTTATACCATGTATAGGCTACATATTGTAGTTGATAGGTGGATAACTCTACGCTCTCACCAAAATTCATTCCCATGATGTCTGTGACTTTCTCAACCTGATCGAGGAACTCCTGTGGATCCTCTTCAGATTTGGAACTGGTGAATAGACAAGGATTCATTCGGGTGAAGTCTCGAATCCTATTTGCGGTAAAATTTTCCATTGGGTTGGCTAGAACAACAGCTGGCCATTCATTCTAGGCTACAATTGAACTATTTAGAGTAGTGAACACCGTCCTGAATTTTGCATGAGAGACATGCTCATCTAGAGGATCTAGTTAGAGGGCTAAGGTGCTGACTGATTTCCATTTCCCCCTTCGCTAGCCCTTTTGGGAGGCATGATCTATAAATAAAGGGAAGAAGTGGATTAGACTAAGAGTTTAACTTTGAGCCTATTCTCACTGGCACGACATGAATACTGAAAGAAGGGAAACTGTTCCTAAAACATCTCATAGCCTCATGCACGTAAGTGTGGAGTAAGACACACGCATGTACAAGACTTTACTAGATGTGGCTTTTAAGACTTCCTAGGACACTATGAACCTTAGTCTCTGATACCAATTTTGTAACGCCTCAAATTTGGTAATCGAAATGCTACATGATGTCTATGACCTCGAAAGACCACAAGCTAACCCATGACTTATATCTATAACTACGCACTGAATAATATACTAAAATTATGCAGAATACGTAAAATTTGTAAGGCCATAAGGTTCAAAACTGAATAAACATCTGGTAAAACAATGTCTGAAAATGGTACAACAAATACCAAAACAAATTTAAAGTAACTGTCTAGCATGCTATAGTCCGAAAGCCTCTAAACTACCTGAATAAGGAGTTGATTGGACATGTCCCCAACTAACTCCGACGACTGAATTAAACTGAAAGAAGAAATAGTAATCTAATCATCATGTCCTTGAAGAATCAGGACTCACAGCTTACTCTGACTGTTGAACTGGGATGCTATTGATGCTCTAGAGCTCGTACTTCTAAACCTATGGTAATAGACACCATAGTGCAAATGCGCCAGTACTTTGAATATACTGGTATGAAAATGAGGTAGGCTAAATGAAAATGGTTCACATGCATAAATAATACTAACTAACTAACTAACATGAACGTGAGAATACATGCATGACTACCTAACTATAACTGAGATCGTGATAGGACTAAATACTAAGTCTACTAATATTGACCCCTGAGTCGCTGATAAGTAAGAAAGACGTATATTGTATTACTGAATACTGAGGGACTGATACTATCTTACTGATACATGAATAATAAGTTTTGACAGTTCTGATTATGAATAACTGGTCTGGTTGACTGTATCTGACAGTCCTGAAGCTGAATACTAATAACATGAGTTCTGAGAACTGATATAACTAATAACATAAGTGACTGTATCTGACAGTCCTGAATTTGATGGAACTAGCTTAGTTCTGTACCGTATCTGAATTTAACTATATATCTGACAGTCCTAAAATCTGAAGAACTATCTGAGTTCTTTTACTGAGAAAGAAACTGAGAAAGAGACTGAGACTGAGACTGTGGGAGGTAATCATCTAACTAAAAGGCTCCAAAACTAAATTGGTGGGGTCCAACCTATAACCCAAACTGGAAGGCTGTTAATACCATGCCACAGGTCAAGACCTGCAGTGAGTATACCCTCGATGATAGGGAGCTCTTCCGTTAACCCCACCTAGTAGGTAACCCAAATGAGATGTATATATATATCCCTAAACGCTTAGGGTGAATCTCAAACTATGTTGGCTATGTAATTCTGGAACTCAAGGTTTACTTCTAAGGATCACACCCTCTACTGAATAACAAGTGAATCCCTATCATTGGATTCACTCGATGCTGAATCCTACTCTCAACTGTATAGATACTGAACTGATTAACTAAACTAAACTAATTAATTGATGGTATTATTTAGCGGAGAAAAAACTGAATTTACTGAGTTTCGTTGACCAACAAAATGTACTGAGATTTGAGGACTCACTTAGAGTACTGAAGTTACTGAAACTTACTGGGAATACTGAGATTATGAAGGTTACTGAACTACTGAGATTACTGAGAATTCTGAGATTTCCTAAGTTACATAACTAACTGAGTTCTATGGATTGTGACTTTTCTAAGAGTATCATGAAAATATGACATGGCTCTAGGAACACAGCTAAGTTGTCGGGTACAAGTACCCCTAGGAATTGGTGGAGAGAAATAGACATAACATGACTTACTCGAACACATAACCAACAACACAATTCATATTTCATATATTGAATCACTTCATCAAACATGTGATATGCATAAACTTGTACATAAATGGGGATTTCATAATATCATAATATTTGGGCACTTTTCTAATATAGGCATTAAATCAAACACATGGTAGGCATAGTATATATAAACAACATTGTACAATAATTAGACATCATGATTCAATTCTAATTTCATCATTATAGGGTTTAATTGTAAGTTTACAATAATATAAATCTGTACTAATCAATTCCACATAAAATTTATCACCCACCATGGATTAGAATTCAATTAATCATTCTCAACATGAACAAAACAAACCCAACATGAAAATCATAAAGAAATCCATAAACTTAAAGTTGGAAGAGAGATTCTTGGGCTTCATGGACGTAAAGAGTCCATAAATGAAAACTACGCATACCTTGGTTGGTAAATACATGTAGATTGAGGGAGAAAATTCTTGAACTTGAATCTTCTATGAAAAACCCTACTGTGTTTTTAAGAGGATTTTGAGATAATAGAGTATATTTGGTGTAATGGAGGCTCAAATCTGTGTTTTTGAGCTTATATATGGTAGGGAAATTGACAATTTTAACCCTAGGACATGTATTTTAATTCATGTAAAAATTTCCCAATTTTCATCCTTGGCACGATACACCGCTATCGTGCCAAGCCTCTGAAACTGGACATTTGGGAATCTGCATGGTGGTGCGATACGAAGCTATCGCATTGCCACCATTTTTGAGACCTGTAAGTTTGGCGCGACACGCCACTATCATGGAGTAACACTGGAAATTGACAATTTCCATTTAAGCAGGCTTTGCGACGCGCTGATGGCTCACGTGATTCATTGTCTCACTAAAAATGCTCTAACTCTTCACCTGGGTGTCGGATTTGGAAAAATTTGGTTTAGATGTAGAGATTATGGAATTTACCACATGACTAAAAGTGAAAATATTAAAAATACCATATCTATAAAAGTGGATTTATCTTTCAAATAAATCTTCTAACATTCTTGGGGAAAAATTTCAAACTAGGAAAAGTACAGGTATTACACCAAGGCATAGTCTTTAAATATTGTTATTATAGGTAAAATTTCAATGTTCCATAATCCTACTTTTACTTTATTTTATAAGAAATCCATATATTCTTATGTATCTACTAATTATTCCCCGCGGTTAGCATTATCTTGGCATTTTTTATATTTGTTATTATGTATATCTACAGTAGTAGGTTAATCTTTAGTTTTGGTTCAGTTTTATAGATCATGTGTTGTTCTTGATTTATAGTTTGATACTTAACTTGATCTTATTTTACTAGACTTGGTGGATTTTAAAGTGATTTGGGCATGGACTGGTCATTCATCAATCATGCGGTCTTGGATTATTTTGCTAAGACCATTACCTTAGCAATGCTCGGCATACCTCAGTTGTGTAGTAGGAATCTATTTATCATGAGCTAATGGGTATTATTTATAATGGTTAGGCTAGGATACTTATTTTTAGGGGTTGCGAGTCTTGTCTTACTTATATTTGTGATATTAGAGTGGAGAGTCCCTCGCTAGACTTTTTTCTCATAGAGCATGAGTTTACTTATGTTTTTCTTATCGATCTACCTGGTATTCCTCTTGAGTGTGATGTTGAGTTTGTTATTGTTCTTGAGTCAGGAACCTAACCTATTTCTATAACACCTTACCGTATGGCTTCTACCGATCTTAAGAAGTTGAATTCTCAAGTTCAAGATCCTTTGGGTTAGGATTTCATTATATCAAAAGTTTCACCTTGGGTTGAGGTATCCTATGACTAACATTGATGATTTATTTGACCAACTTTAGGGTACAGCGGGGTTCTCTAAGATTAACTTGAGGTTCATTAGCATCAGTTGAGGATTAGGGTTGAGGACATCCCAAAGACAACCTTCACGTCTCGTTATTGTCATTATGAGTTCATTGTAATATCTTTTTGGGACCAATGCCTCAGTAGTATTTAAGGATTTATGAATCACGTGTTCAACCCCTATTTGGACTCCTTCATTATTGTATTCATTCCTTATGTATTTGAAGAATAGAGAGGAGTATATGCAATATTTGAAAATTATGTCCCTTCTTTGAGATATCATAGGTTCTTTTAAAATACTCTTAAGTGTAAGTTATTTCTTGATTTGATAATATTCCTAGGACATATGGTGTCTGCGAATGGGGTTATGATGGACCGAGCAAAGATTGAGGATATTCGTAATTGGGCCAAGCCTACATCTCCCTCAGAAGTTCGTAGCTTCATTAGTTTGTACAGTTACTTTAGGTAATTTCTTAAGCGTTTTTCTAATATTACAGTGTCTATGACCAGGTTGACCTAGAAGGATCTTCCTTGCCAATGGTTTTAAGAGTATGATTTGAGCTTTTAGAAGCTCAAGATATTTCTCACGTCAGCTTCTATATTGGATTTTCCTATCATGGGTGGGGGGATTTATTATATATTGTGATGCTTTCACTATTTCTCGTGTGTTGATTCGATAGGGTCAAGTTATTAAGTATGTATCGAGGCAGCTAAAGGTGCCCCAGCGAAACTACCTGCTCATGATTTGGAGCTAGTGATGGTATTTTTTACGCTTATGATTTTGAGGAATTATCTTTATGGCATGCATTGTGAGATCTATATCTATCAACATAGTCTTCACCATCTTATTACCTAGAGGATGCATAGTTCTATCAATGCATATGGATGGATTTGCTTAAGAATCATAACATCTCTATCTTATATCATGCGATGAGTATGAGTAACTTAGCTTTTATCTTAGTTTTTAAGAGTTTGATGGTGTAGGACATAAATTCTTTAGAAAACTTGATGGTGCTACTCGATATTTTAGACCCCAGGAGAATTCATGCTAGTGATAAGGCAAGGCCTACTTAATTTGAGCAAATTTGGAGTCGCCAGTTTGAGGATATAAGACTTTGTATTATTAATGATCATATATTGCGTGGTGAGTCTGAGAGTGCTACCATAGATTCTGAGGGTGTTTTGTGATTTTGTGGCTGAATTTGTTTTGTAAGGATTGGAAACCTAATTCAGTTGATATTACGTGAGGCTCACAACTCCAGATTTTGTATCCACCCTTGTACAACTAAGATGTATAGAGAATTGATGTAGTATTATTGGTGGAGCAGCATGAAAAGAGATATGGTAGACTTTGTAGCTCATTGCCTATTTGTCAGTAGGTGAAGGCTGAGTATCAGAGAGCTAGTGGCTTGATTCAGTGATTATCCATTCTCGAGTAGAAGTGGTAGTGCATCACCATGGACTTTATTAGTGGCTTACCCTGCACCTCCCATAGTTTGGATGGTATTTTTTTCATTATAGATTTGTTAACCAAATTGGCACACTTTATACCTTTATATTCTCTTTAGTAGCGAGAGGTTAGCCTGATCTATTCTCAAGAGATTGTTTGTTTTCTCGGGGTGACTATATCTATCATTTCAAACTGGGGTTTGATATTTACTTCTAGATTTTTTAGAGTTTTCCAGGAGGATTTGGGTACACAGTTGGATCTTATCATAACCTTCTATCCTCAGGCTGACGAGCAGTCAAAGTAAACCATTGAAATTTATGAGGATATGCTTCAAGCCTGTGTTATGGATATTGGAGGTCAGTGGGAGTAGAACTTTTCTTTGGTAGAGTTTTAATATAATAATAGCTACAATTTGAGTATTCAGATGGCACCATTTGAGGATTTATATGATATTCCTTGTCATTCTCCGATTGGTTGGATCAAGACCTACGAGATTAGGCCTCGTGGTACTGACTTCCTTTAGGATTTGTTAGATAGATTTAGGTTGATTAGGATAGGTTGAGTGCATCTCAGATTGGGAAGAAGGTTTATGTAGAGCATAGATTTCTTGCTATGAGATTTAGAGTTAGTGACTGGGCATTCCTTTGAGTATCGCCATGAAGGGTTTGATGAGGTTCGGGGGGAAAGGCAAGCTCCACCCTAGATATATTGCACCTTTTGAGATTCTTCACATAGTTGGTGAGGTAACTTATGAGTTATCCTTAACCCTAAATTTTATAGTTGTTTATCTATTTTCCATATTTCTATGTTGTGGTGGTACATTCCTAATGAGTCTCATATGCTCTGGTGGGACTCGTTTCAATTGGATGAATGGTTGGCCTTCGTGGAGGATTCAGTATTCATATTAGCCAAGGATGCCAAACGGATGCACTCTACAGAGATTCCAGTGGTTATAATTCTATTGAGACACCTTCCAGTAGAGGAAACTACAAGGGAGATCGAGAGCGTAATGCGGACAGAATATCCTTACTTGTTCAAGAGGTAAATCTTACCCCTTTACTTTCGTGGATGAAAGTTCTTTTAGTAGTTATTATAATGACCTACCACTTTATCTTCTACATTTTCGCTCATTTTCACCTTTTTGAGCTTTTTTGTAGATATTCTATGTCATTTATGACTTATTAGAGTTGATAGTTCAGTTACTGGGCAGTTGATTTGGTTTTTAGAGCCAATTTTTGGTTTTAAAGTCTTTACTGGTAAGGATTGGCTATCGGTAAAAATCATCAGTCAAACAACCTCGTATGCCAATTCTGATAATTCCTATAGCTTCGGAACATCCATTTTAGGCTAGAGAGACCTTTGGTTCTAGTCCCAAGGATTCCACAATCATTCTAGGTTATTGACCGAAAATTAATAAAAATAGAACTTGGGTATGGTACCCACTTTTCATCAACATAATATCGATGGAAATTTTGACTGTGTGATCGATTTCAAAAAATAAAAATTGATAGGGTAGCGTAGTTTGTTTGCATTAATGGGATTATTAATGAATTCTGACGGGTCAGTAGAGACTTGGAATTTTTCAAGTCTTTAACTGGTGCATCCACTTAAGCGACACTTGTTTGCTTAAGCGGCTAACCAGTCGCTTAAGCGACCTGGCTTGACAAGACGAGGGTCGCTTAAGCAAGACCCTCTCCACTAAAGTGAATGCCTATTAAGAAGCATTTGAGCCAATTATGTTATATGTGCAGAAACGAAAGGTATCGCTTAAGCAGTACATGGCTACTCAAGCGATGACCGTTGAAGCAGTCAACAGTCTGTTTAAGAGGCACTTAGCCGGTATTTAATGCCCCTTTTTCCCAATTCTTCTCCTATTTTCACATATGTTTAAGACTGAAAAACCATTGAGAGAGTAGAAACTTGGGAGAATCATTAATAGGTTATTGGGGTGTTTGTGAGATTAAATTATTTTGTCTGCATTCTTGGTAAGTTTCTATAATTTAATGGTTAATTTCTCTATTATTTCCCAAAGTTCTTAGATTATTTATGGGTTGATTTTTGCACCATTTATGCTTGGAAGTTACCCATTCTTGAGGGTAAATGTTCCTTGAGCATAGAAGGATGCATTGACGATTTTTGAACTGCGATTTTGTTAGCAAGCCTCACATAGGATTTTTAAATAATTTTAGACCTAAAGAACAAAAATGCAATATGAGTATTATTGTTCTTGTATTCATGAATAGATTATCATTTAGATATCATGGCATCGTGCAGAAGCTTCTCGGAAGGAAAAATCAATGATTTAGTGGATTTCATCATGCTGACACCAATACCGACACCACCATGCCCAAAGTATTCACGCAAAGCCTCTAACCGAAAACAAAGAACATATGGTAGCGACATGGCCCCGACCATAGAGAAAACCAAAGTCCAAGAAATAAATAAAAGTATGGGAAGATATCTATAGAATAAAATAGAGTCTTCTGGAGTATGGAGTTCACCACTTGAATCTGACACAAAGCTGTCCCTGAATCAAAGATCAATGAGTAGGAGGAGTGGTGTGACACGAAGATAGGTTAGCGGGTGAACGCTAGCATGTACTTAGGAGTAAGAATAAAATAATGCTATTACGAAAAATTAATGCAAATAACCATGTGCATTCACATACATACATATATATACCATGCCGGGGTAAGGAACCGGGTTTAGCATGCATTTAAAACCTTTAATCTGGGCTATGTAGCTTGACCGTCCTAAAACCACTAACGGGATATATGGGTCTAGTGTTACTCCCTTCACGGGCCTCAGTGCATGTAGCCACATGAACCGGAGATATCATAGGGGCCGGGGATTCCCGTGTACCTTACGCCTTGCATGATACATATGTATAAGTATAAACTTAGGGGATACCCATGTATTCCAAAAGTATATGGTCACCATGACCAATCCTCATGTTGGCAAACATGAGTTTCAAGTATCCGTCCGTTGGATTCATACCTTCACAGTTAGCTATCACAACCCGCCATTATATCCCAATTAAAACCATTAGCACATAACCAAACCACCAATTCTAGAAGTTAACTACCAAGGCATTATGAAGTGGTATCGTCATGCCGACTATAGCTTGCAAGCAATGTCATTAGCCAATACTTATGGGATTCCCATGTACCCCATAGGATTCCCAATCAATCAAAATCATTTCCACCAAGGCCTTTCCAAATCATTTAATTCAATAAAACCATTTAGGGTTCCATTACTATATTATGCAATGGAAGGTTTTCAATAAAAATCAAACTATCTGACAAAAAATTCTCATTGGCATTTTAACAAACATGTTGAGGGTACATAGTTTCCAAATCCAAAATTAAGAACCAATTAACCATTCCCATGCAACCACATGTTCAAACTAAAATTATAATATTGAAACCATTAATATAGCATGGAAAAATATCATCCAACCATTAGTAACCAAAACCCCCCAACACGTATTTCAATACCAACAAAAAGCCACAATAATGCCATGAAAACCATTATGTAAAATATGCTTTATGTTTGAACTACCAATGAGGAAGGAGTAACATTACTTATATACAAAAAAAGACAGAGAGATTTACTATTGAAAGACACTAATTGAATCACCTTGAGGAAACCCTAGCCGTTTCTTGAACCAAAAACTTGAGAGAGATTTAAGAGTGTTTTGAGAGTGTTTGATTTAGGAATGGTGGTTTAATGAATTCATAGAAGTGTTATAAGTAATGGGGTCAAAAGAATCTTAGAGGGGATATGTCCAAAATACCCCCAACTTAAACTATAAAAATTCCCATAGGTGGGTATGGTTTGGACCCCTCACTCATACGCACAACATACGAGTGTTACCGTCCATTCGTACCTTGATCAGAAATTTGGACATCATAATCTATCCAACATAGGATTCCTTAGGCTAACTCGACCATACCATGTGACTAATACCCTCCAATTCATATCCTAAGTAGAAACATCTAGGCTAGATAGTGAAAAATAAACGGTTGGACCTTACCTCTCGTATCATGTATATACGATTCGTATGGAGTCTGTTCATACAAAGAACATAACTTGGCCAATATTACACTGACCAAATATGACTAGAGTCCCTAAACCCATACCCACACCAGATATGGTAAGTCGTATGATCAACATAAGACACAAACTCACAAAATTTTGCAAGGAGCAAAACCTAGGGTGTTTCATTTCTCCCCCATTTGGAGCATTATTCCACTTTTTTCCTCTAATCTTGACTTAGCTTTTTTGTTTTTTATTTTTATTATAATTATAATATGATTTTATTCAGTCATTCGATGATTCCTATTGAGTACCCGTGGCTTTTATACTCAAACTATACTCTTATACCTTTTTGTTGTAGATCTGGGTACTAGTGGCTGTCACTGATACTATGATCGTGGTGATTAAAGTTCAGAGATAGGATGAGCTCTCGGAGATAGTGTTAACCTTTTCTCCTTCATTTACTTTTGCTTAGTCTTTCTATATTCAATACTGATGTATATTCGACTAATTTAGTACTCATGTTCTTTTAGATTAGTGGATCTTTCACAAACACTACCAGATCATGGAATATTTTTATTATAATCTTATTTATCTTCCCTATTTTTATTATTCCATGATTTCTTGTTGTAAGTTTTTTACTTGCAAAATTTCTGCCATTTATGTCATTTTATTTCAAAAATTTAGCCCATTACTTATAGCATTAGGCTACGGTTGGCTTACCTACTGGCAGAATAAAGTAGGTGGTGTCATTATTCATAAATCAGGTCATCACAACACAATGACTTCTACAGTTTAGGCATGTTTTAGGACCTCTTAATATTTTTATCTTGTCTTAATTTACTTCAGAGAAGAGCTTATGTATTTCAGACTTGGTTATATATTAGATGCTCTTACCATTTGTGACACTATTATTTTGGGATGTAGTTGTATTCCATTCGCACTTTGGATTATGATTATAGGCCTAACTTCATTCTATAAGTTTCCTATTTTACTTATTTTTTTCATTTATCATTTTTCTTTGTTTTGTAAGTTTTGACTTGCCTACCAAGACTAAGTCGAGGTATATTTCTTCATGACCTCAACTTTTGAGTCATGACAATACCCCACCTTTATATATGTGTATAAACTATGTGTACTGAGGTTAAGATAAATCTCAATGAAGGAATACCTAACATTATAATAATGTTTCTGGTCCACTACTCAAACACACAATAAACCATACAACACCAAAAGAATACAAATATCACACGTCATCTCAATAGATATATAAATATACAATCCATCAATTACACTTAGGAAGATACTTTCAAAACTTCTCATCACAATAAATGTGTTCAATAAAATTATAATCCCATGCATTCAAGATGTACATACACACTATAGATGTAACGGACTCTTAGCTGTGACCTGTAAGTGATGAGCTCAGTCCATGTATCAGCTTTTTTCATGGTACTCGATCTAATAAGAGTGTTGACGTGACACCTAATACATATAATAGTGTCATCATGATATCCGATCAATATATCATCTCAATACTATCTGAAAATAATATGTTTAATGAATGATTCAGTCAATAATCACTATTAATGCTTGAAATCTAATAACAAACACCCAGTTCACATATAAGCACAAAGTTAAACAAGTCATTACTACTATTAACAACTTATGTATTGCCCAAAGGCTAATCAAGGAATGAATATTATATATATATGTGTGTGTGTGTGTGTCTATATATCACCCAAACAAAACCATACAACTAGCTATCACATGTATTTATACTGACTAATGACTCCCACCCCAGATATTATGGTCATCACTATTCTACTGCGAGCAAATACACATAAGCACTGTATACATAGACAACTCTTTAGACTCTTCCTGACTCACCACAAAATCTAGTCACATACTACCCATTCCCTCCGCTCTCATACCTAGATCTACTAGACTTCTCTGGACTCACCATAAAAGAAACTTTAGCCCTAGATCATGTTCATTGCCTCCAAAGTCACTTTAACCCTTTCCCTAGCTCGTAACTTGCTTTTATTTCTTCATCAGCCTCTAGTTTATAAAAAAACTATAATCCTTAAGAAATTAAAGGATTTATAAGGTTTAGTAACTTATCAATCAATATCACAAATTTTTATCCTTGTTCAAGTTATTACTCAATCCATGCAAGCTCCATGCCCCAAAGTCTATGACATGAAATCGTCAAATATAACTATTATTGTTATGTCCATCTACCCTAAGATTACTAAAATAAATCATAACCAACAATGTAGATAAATTCAGCTGCTATAGAGAGAGAAGAGTTTTTCCGTTCATGCCTTTCCCTTTAATAATGCTGGAAATTCTACCAGACATGTTTGAAATCAATCTCTTAGAGATAGGTCTCCACATTCTTATCGTTCGAAGTATATGGATCACTTGGAGTATTTTTGTAGGAGAGAGAAGACATAATAGTATTTAAATAAATAAGGGTTTTAATTAACCATCGAATTTTCTACTGCGCAACCATCACTATGGCGATGGAAGTGTTGCTATAACGGTATCGCAATAGAGACAGATCTACCACTATGTCAGGTCAATGGTCTGCCTAAGTTTCTATTCCAAATTCAGTTTTTCCATGATATTTCTCGAGAAATAACTCCTATAATGTTCAAAATAATGATTTCTTAATCGAAATACTTTTTGAAATAGTTTTTAACAAATCAAAGATTTGGATCGTCACACTTGAATTTTGTAGAAATCTATAAAATTTAAATATTAGATCCATCTCAAAATTCTTATTTTCAATATTAATATGCTAAAAGCATTGATGCTTGTATCCTTTGTGTAGTGAAACATGAGGCTTTTCTAATCCAAGTATGGCTTTTATCAATCAGACAAAGAACAAATACAAGGGAGGGGGACGCAAAATCTTATCTTTAGTCATCTTAAGGAGGTACTAGAATTAGTGAACCTACTACGATACACCAACTCTTTCCCATTCTAAAATGTCCTAGCAACTAGACTAACCAAGAAACCAGGAATAAATAGTAAAAGGACTCTCCATTTACAAAGAAAGAGAGATCAACTATCTGTCACGACCCGAGACTACTCCTAGTCATAACACGATGCTTAGAACTATAAGTGATCGCAAGATAACCCATGAACTGGAGTGACACTTGAGCAATTGATTTAGAATATATATATATATATATATATATATATATATATATATATATACATATATAATAGCTAAGTTTGCTATGCGGAAACATAATTGCTGCATAGTCTGAATAAATATGATATTGATAAAGTTTACAACCTAATAAAACTAAAGATAGAACTTGAATTTACATTTGATGACACTAACAAACTATCTATGAAGTCTCTACTATACTAACTATAGATAGCTAAGACATTCCTTCAACTAACACTAATCAATACATATGAATAATAGAAATAAAGTACATGAACAACATCTGACTGGAGTCCCCAAAATATGAGTACTCATCATCTGCTGGCTGGAAGCTGCAAACTGTCTGATTATGATATGCTACAACTAGTACCTATATTATGAGAAAATATAACACATAGACATATATGTGTGGTTAGTACTTCTAGAATGTATTGAGTATGTGGGTTGATGCATAAGTAAAACAATAACTGAATATTCATATGAACTTTCAAATGATGCATGCTAAGTGTACATGACTCACCTTGAGCTTGAATAAAAAAAAGACTGCAAAATCATAAACATAAGTAATAAAGCATAATAATAACTTTGTGAGCCATAACACGCAGTTTCTAAAAGCTTTACTTTTTATTCTTTCTTTTGAGAGGTTCTTCTAACTGGCATAAATCATGTGAGCTATCATGGAGTCTAATGTATTACCTATGTTGAGGAGAGTTGTTCTACACTTTCCATAAAAATAGATTCTTAACTTAAGTGATCGCTATACTTAACCCATATTGAAATTTAAACCTACAGTGGCACAAAGTTCTAGGTCATATGACCTTGAACTCAAACTCTACTCGATGCTAAATACTACTCTTATATTACTTATATGCTCATACTTTAGAAAATTCACCTTAAAATAGCATAAGGGTTTATAGAATGAAAATCATTTATGCTTCTCTTTCTTTAAATTATAATCAGGATGAACAAATGTGGATTCCATCACTTATCTTAAGATCAAAAGATCTATCTTTTGCTTTAAGATATAAGGATAATAAATGATTATGGATTTCAAGACTTATCTTAAAATCAAAATATTCAATCTTTTCTTCTAAAGTTAGTGCTCAAACTTAAGCCTTGAAACTTATACTTTCATATAACTTGTAATGCTATATCATGCTTAAAACTCAATCGAAAATCTTAAATCAATGTTCAAATCAAACTCATGATATACAAATCATAATAGAGAATCTTAAAGTCAAAATGTACATTGATGAAAACATGTATGCTCTTTAATTATTCAACCCCCTGATAATTTCATATACTCAACAAAAGATAGTTTGATATGAAACCTAATTTGTAAATCATATAACTTTAACTTTAAAATAATTTTTGGTCACAATGAAAGAGTATCCTTGTTTATAAACCCCACATACCTTGATTGGATGAATCCTTGGAGAGAACTTCGAATTTGAAACTTAACTCCTTAACACTTGAGAGATGACACTTGGATTTTGTTCTTGGGGAAAGGGGAAAGATTTTTAATTCGTATACTATTGTTCTTAGGGAAAGAGGAAAGTATCTGCGTAAATAACAAGAATTATGGTTTCACTAAATTATTACTTAAAAATCTAAAATCATGTAAAACACATAGATATCGGGTGTTCATAACCCACCAACATTGAATGACTATAAATTACTACAATAAGCTCTTAAAACGATAATATGGGATCATGGTTCAAACCCAAAAGCATAAACATTTCATTAAACATGTGAAAATCATGAATTTGAACATGGGAATGTCTTAAACATGAAGAGATAATATGCGTACAAGGATAAATTCATAAATTAAGGGTTTAACATGAAATTCACTTGAGCATGACATGAAAATTAAAACACTCAGAACATGATATGAATCATTCCACTTAAAAACACTTGAAATTATAACTTTTAATTGGATTAACAAGAGATTCGTGCATTTATTTCATCTTGAACATGTATAAACTCATAAATTAAACCAAAAGAGAGTTTTTGGACTCCATGGGTGAAATGGACCCATGGATGAACATCCCATATACCTCACTAGATGAATTCTTAAAGATTTCTTGGGGATTTCTTGAATTTGAAGCTTAAATTCCTTGATTTTTTGTTTGGGGTTTGGAATTTGTTCGTGGGGAAAGGGAGGGTTTCTTGAGAGCAATTATTGAATAAAAGGGTAAATAATACCCCTTGGAAAAACCAATTTCGTGTTATGGATGAATTAGGTGAAGAAAAATGACCCAAATACCCTTAAAATGTCAAGAACAAAATATAGACAGAATAGGGAGGGGGCGGCGTGGGCTTTGGAGCAACGGACTAAGACAGGCGACGCTCACCTTACCCCGGTGGACTGGAGAGGGCAGCGCCCGCTTTACCCCGATGGACTAGAGGGGGCGGCTCCCGCTTATCCTGGTGGTGCTACTGGCTTGGTTTTCTAAACACGCCCCTACACTCGTCTAAAAATTTTGAAACTCACCCAAGACATACTTTGAACAATCCCGATCATGAATCAACTCAAAAATCGACGTCTCAAGGTGGAGAAGTTTAAAAAGAAAATTATCTAAGTTTAGGAGTCTTGAAAATGACTAAGTCCTCAATACTTATTGAAAATTCCAAGGCTTGGACCTTCTAACATGCAACTGTGAGCTGAATCGAGCTAAGTTTAATACGGGTTATTATATATACCAACTCTTTCCAATGCTAAAATGATCTAGTAACTAGAATAACTAAGAAACTAGGAATTAAGAATGAAGCCATCTCTCCCTTTACAAAGAAATAAAGATCAACTATCCAGCAAAAATGTGATTTACTGCTACAAGCATAATGCTTTAGATGTTGGATAGAACATTTACCTAAACACAAATAAATTTAAATTAATTATAGCATAGCACGGGTATCTCAGATTCACGTCCCTTAATATTAACCTACAATCTCGAATGAGTATCTAATACTTTGTCTCCTACATGAATTCGCTCTAATTTCTTTCATTTCTCTACCACCTCTTGATTTGATCTTTCTCTCCCACAAGAAAAAACACCGCCTTCCTCATATGCCCGGGCAATCAGAGAACCACTTTCTATATTAAATTTGACTACCAACGGCAAATAGATTTGTCAAGAATAGTAATATTTTGACAACTCGGAATAGATAGACCGTTCTCTATTTCTATTTTTTCCAACAATAGTGATTGAAAATAAAGACGTTGGGGCCAGTTCCATGTATCGAAGATAATGAAGAGATGGGATGGCTATTATAATGGTGATTCACATTGTTGTTTCTTTTTCTTCTTCTTCTTCTTCTAACTATATGTCAATTTACAGATACACGTGATTTATATGAGATACATCAAATTGATATGGGATAAACTGGATGAATTATATATTGAATACATATACAATGGATAGAAGATACATGAATTTTTAAATCATAGATATACATATGTACAAGATAATTCATTTATCTAAGTAATATGCTACTGAAGATACATATAAATTCAACCAAATTTATGTATCTAAATAATATGCTACAAAAAATATACATAAATTCAATCAAATTCATGTATCGAATTTATGTTCGTTTATTTGGGGCTGGAGATACATTTTTATCACAAATTCCCTTACTCCCTTGATTTCAACAATTTTAAATGATTGTAAGTTGTTGAAAATATTTTTCTTTTCTTATAGGCGTGTGTATCTGAGATACACAAGCTGGGCTGATGTATCTATTGCAATCTTTAAACACATACTGTAATTTTTGAAATAATAGTGGAACCTTGTAATTATGGTCTAAATCTCCTACATTTATGTGGTTTACTCTTACTAAATCCTAACATATCTTTTCCCAAAAGTTAAATTAGATTATTTAAATAATACTTTCTCCATCTCAAAATAATTGACAAGTGTAGATTTTACACAACTTTTAAGAAAAAGTTAACAAGGGGTATGAATTGACTACTCTATCCATATTATCAAATTAATTTTGATTATATGAATTTTCTTCAATAAATATGAGAGTAGTAAATTACCAAGGTAGAATGGAAAAAAAATATTTAACTATCTATTGATCTTTTAAACATATCAAATATTTTACTAAAAATTACACAAATACACAATTTATGTTTTCAATATTACAAAAAACTCCAACTCTCTAAACATATTACAAAAATTCCAACATATACACATAATGTTATGCATATGTCATCTCCATAATGTATATTAATAGGGAGAGAGTAAACTAATTAAAAAAGTGGGAGAGAGTGTAATTACTCCCAAAGGTTTGGTGTTTATGTTATTTATACAATATTTTAAGATAAACTTTTTTAGCAAACATTTCAATTATTTTTGAGACGGAGGAAATACTATATAGATTTCATAAATGTTATTCCCATCTAAAAACTAAAAAATAAAAGCAAATGTTGATTAATTTTCGTTTGTAACTTCTAATGAAGTTGACTATTGCATTTATTAAAGTAATATCTGCTAGATTTAAAAATTTATTGAGTGCATTCAACTGCTAAGTTGTTATACTATCTATGTTCTATATATATTGGACCTTTTGTTGTAACTTCATATACAAAATAAAAAGATTGTTATTAAAATTTAAGATATATTAGTTGTATAGAAAAATTAAGAAGAAGGAATTAACCAATATATTTGCTCTCATTTGAGTGTCCGTTTTGCTAGGTTGAGTATCGTTCCTTTTTCCCCTCCTCTTCTCTCTCCGTCATTCTTATTCCTCTCTTCTTTTGAAATATACCAATATCTTTTCTTCTAGCACATAGCAGCATATGGGCATATTTGCGTGTACATACACATATGTATATGGAAAAAGGTCAATGCTTGTGCTTAGTCTTACATTTTTCATATGTTTACCTATATATCCATAGTGTTATCTTTTGTCCATAATATTTTTCCTCCAACGAATAATTTTTTCTTTCGTAGAATAATGGGTCTGATTTGACTAATTTATCAGAATCCATGTAAGGGTACTTTTGGATATTTATTAACTATTTAAGGGAACATTTAGATCTACTTAATTTTTGAGTGGCGTGCATGAAATCGTTACAAAGGATACAAAAAAATTAATCGGATAAGTTAGGGTAAAATTGGATCTTTCGATTAACTATTGGCTCCATCTAGATAAATTCCAAAGTAGTGTAGCCAATCAAATACTTTAACATATTTAAGATCATAAATTTTAAAAATATCAATTTTTTTTCTTAAACTTCATGCTAGGCTAATTTATGACATACAGTGTGGAATAGAAGGAATACATAATATTTTATTTGTTATTTATTTGAAATTTACAAGCTCAACTGAGGTCACAAGATATCGAGATAAATCGATCGAATACAATCATAATAGTAGTAGCTTGAAGAATGTACACATGTTTAGTATCTATGTATTGTTAATGAATTTACTCTAGTTATTGATCTTAACATTTATTTATTTTTACAGGTTCACCATCATGTGTGGTGTTAGGAAAATATCAAGAGTGTCAAACTGCAAAAGATTGTAATCCTGCATCTTGTAAAGGAATTATGATTTGTGGTAAAGGAATTTGTGTGTGTGACGAGGGAACAAGGAGGAAGCCTTCTTGCGGCCCAGTCAACGATCGTAAAATAAATGTGCTGCTAAATGTATAGCAATTTAGTCCTCGGGAATTTGCATGTGTTAGGTATAAGAAAACAACTTATCTTATTATAATGAATCCTTAATTTCCCAAATTGGTGCTTTTCACTTCTTTCACCTCAACTCATGTAACTGAATAATGGGTGAATCTTATTTACGTTAATTTGTGCATCACGATACATTACGGACCTCATCAGATGTTAATGGGACAGCATTCAACAATTTAACTATTTTTGTATGATTTAGTTTGTACATTCTTTTTACTTAAAATTACAGAAATACACAACTTATGTTTCTAATATTACAAAAAATTCCTACTCCCTAAGCATATTACAAAAATCCCAATATTTACACAAAATGCTATGAATATATCGGCTATATTATGTATATTAATAGGGTAGAAAGTAAAGTAATTAAAAAAATGAGAGAGAGAGTAATTACTGTCAAAATGGTTAGTGTTTATGTTATTTATACTTTTTTAATGGTTTTAAAGATCACAGGATCTTCTTTCGTATACGTCTCTTGACAATTCACATGACCAATGAAACATATAATGTTATCCATTTGAACTTGCTACATCTATTCAGTTTTAACTAACTGTGAAAATTCGCAATATATTTGTGATTGTTATAAAATAAAAGAACAAGAATAAAGAATAGAGAGTAGAGAGAATAGAGAGAGTGATTATTATTTCTTCTCTTGAGGGATGAGAGATCATAAGATCGTAAGTACAATGAACAAAATCCCCTCTGTTTATAGGAAAAATTTACTCCTACTCTGAGCAAAAGACGGATGCTTCAAATCCTAATAAATATCAAAGCAGATCTTGATAGATCTTGATAGACATTCACTAAAATGTAAATACATTTATAACACTCCTCCTTGAATGTCTAGATAGATAATGTGACTCGTTAAAACTTTACTAGAAAAAACCCAGTGGGAAAAAAATCTAGTGAAGCAAAAAGATTACACATCTCTAACAATATGCATATAGGTTGTCTCATTAAAAACCTTACAAGGGAAACCCGGTGGGACAAAATCTTGAAAGGGAAAAAGAGTACAGTGCGTATTTGCTCCCTCTAATGAAAACATCCTTGAACTTTTGCATCCCGATCTTGTGCAGCATCTTCTTGAAAGTTGCAATTGGAGAATATTTGATGAATAAATCAATCACATTTTCAGTTGAACGAATCTGTTGCACGTTAATGTCATCCTTCTTTTGTAGCTCATGTATGTAGAAAAGCGTTGGCAAAATGTGCTTCGTTCTATCTCCGTTTATGAATCCTCCCTTAAGATGTGATATGTATACTGAATTATCTCTGTATAAAATTATGAGTAGATTGTTATATTTCACACCACATTTTTCTCGAATGAGATGTATCATGGACCTCAACCATACATATTCTCGGCTTGCTTCATGAATAGCTATTATCTCAGCATGATTCAATGAAGTGGCTAAGATAGACTATTTTGTATATCTCCAAGATATGACAGTACCACCACATATGAACACATAACCTAGTTGAGACCGAGCTTTATGCCGGTCAGATAAGTACCCAACATCAGCATGACCAATAAGATCAGGACTGCAATCTTTAAAATAAAATAAGCTCATGTGTTTTATCCCATTTTGAGGTCTCATAGTAGGAGCAGAAATATACCTTGCTAACAAATTGACTGAAAAGGGTATAGTCCTTGTAGTATTTGCAAGGCACATGAGTGCATCAATTGCACTAAGATATGATAATTTATAACCAATCTAATTCGATATATTTCGAATTTCAGCAAATAATCTATTGCTTTGAAAACTCTCCAAGAGTTCCAATGATGTTCAAGCAATAAGCTTATATAATATAAGGATTATAAATAAGTTTTCCAGAAACTTTTATACGCTTCAAGCAGTTTGAATCTTTAAAAGTTTTCACATAAGTTTTGTCAAGTGACAATATTCAACATTTCATGAGTGACATCTTCAAATATCTGGACTGCAAATCAAATAAGTTTTATACTTACCAAGATGCTTCCTTTCATGTCACTTGATAAATGTTTCTACGTCAGTATGCTTAAATAAACGTAGAATTTAGATCCTCATAATCTTTTACAATATTGCATCAATATTGTGTCAAATATATTGATGATATATCATTTCATATCGGTTCACAATACGACATAATATTTTGAGATCTAATCACTTCATTATTTTCAGGCACATGAACCTTACATAAGGTTTCATGAAGTGTTATGTCATAGGCTCTTCAAGAGTTTAGTGCCTTCTTATTATGATTATTTTCTCTTTATTTTTTCAAGGACTATTTCATTTGGAACCGATTAGTCTACTACGCTTCACGCATGCATAGACTTTGTTCTTTAGGAACACAAAATAAGAGCACTTGCGCTTAATATGAGATGCTTTCGGCATTTGAATTGAATTATCTTTTGGATGAGGATCTGGTGATAATTCCTAACATATTTCATAGCTCTTATAATCTCCCCCTTATGGTAGGAAAACTAACATACATCTTCTACTTCTTTGAAGAATCCATCTTTGTGCATTATGGTATATTCATTAATCGTATACCACACATCAAAATTATTAGATGAAATAATTGGTTCCCTACCTTGAACCAATTGAGAGGGAAAAAATAATTATAATTTATTGATCTAATGCATACAAGTGTTATTGTATGCAACATATCATATTTTAGACCAACATATGCAGCTTTGTTCTCATTAGAGATGGTTTAGCTATTTATCAAAGGCATTCAATGCCAAGCCATCATCATCAAGATAACTTTCTTGATTGCACAATCTGAAAATTATGCTCAATTTATATTGAACAAGTAACTTTGTGAATGTCAAATGTAGGTTGACTATGAATGTACATGTGATCATCTTATTGATGCATCTTTTCAATATATCACATGATAGGTGAACAAGGGGCCCTTATTCACCTTTTATTCTTTTCAGATTTTGAGGGATCCAATCGCAAAATTAGTTGGTCCAACTAACTTATCATGAGAACAAGCAACATGAAAGTTCATGAAGAATTTTCTAATTCTTCAATATATGTTCAATACTCAGTATGCACATCTTTGGGATATCACAATCGTTTATGTCAACTTTTGAACTTTTAATCTAGTAAACTCCAAGTTTACCATGGTATGTGTTTTTTCTTTATTAAATTTCAGATTTACTACTATATGAATAAATTTCAAATTTACTACTTCATAAGTAGATTTCAAAATTATTCAACCTCTTTCGGAGGTGAGTTATGATACAATCACAGGCAAGTGCACGTTTGCATTAATAAGTTTCTCATTCCCCCAGGAATTGAATATAATCGTTCCTTAAGCCTATTAAATTATGATAGCTTATAACCTCTTTCAAGATTTTACTACTTTAGAAGAAAATCGAGGCATACATATGATGTAGAGAATTCTTCTTTAGTATATCTTATAATCATATAAACGTATGAAAATATAGTCACTTTTGATGATCATTATCATATTGTCCCTCCACGTGTATATTCGTGCATTTAATCACTTGTCTTCTTTCGACATATTATGCACTGCTACCAGATACACCTCAAGAATGAAGTAAGTTATCATATTTCAGACTTATCATATATTGCTATCACATCACTTCATGGAATGGAGCATATTCAATGGGTCGAATTTTATGACTTTTCATTAAACACCCATTATTTTTCCTTAGCCATCATAATATCATCAATATGGTGTATTGAGATTTAAACTCAACATCTTATCCATATAAAGGAATCTTAGGCATGAATCGATGGGACTTGAACCCCACATATTATCATACTTTTTGATAATGTTATTTTTGAAGAATAAATTTAAAATATAAATGATTTCAAACCAATTATTTTTCCTCAAAACCAATAATAATTATATTAATAGTACTAAAAGAAAGATAACATAAAGAATTACTAACCTTGAAATCCTTCAGATTTATAATCTCACCTTGTTTGTTAGAGTCTCATGCTGATAACGTGTTATAAAATAAAAGAACAAGAATAAAGAATAGAGAGTAGAGAGAATAGAGAGAGTGATTCTTATTTTTTCTCTTGAGGTATGAGAGATCATAATATTGTTAATACAATGAACAAAACCTCCTCTATTTATAGGGGAAATTTACTCCTAGTCTGAGTAAAAGATGGGTGCTTCAAATCCTAATAAATATCAAAGTAGATCTTGATAGATCTTAATAGAAATTCACTATAATGTAAATACATTTATAACAGTGATAGTGAAAAATAGGTGGAATTCTATAGAAGTACTAGGAGCTTGCAGTTCAAGTTAGTTTATGAATCTCATCAAATAATTAGTATACTGTAAGAATTTCTAAACAAATAAATTAATTTGGAACAAACATGTAACCTGTAATAATAAAAGTGAATTGATAAATTAGAATGATGCATAGTAGGTAACTGATGTTGGGCATAATTACACAACTTATGTTAGGATTTTCCCTGAATTTAATTTATTTGATTTTCTAGAATTACTTTTTTTGATAGAAAGAAGTTTTCTTTTTGAAAAAGATCTCTTTCCTATTCGATTTCTATTATGTTTTTTTCTATTAGATTTCTATTAGGTTTATTATTTTTTTCTAGGGGTTTTGTAACTTCATTTAGATTTGCTCTTCTCAAAATATAACACAATAGCATCCACAATGTAGGTTTTAAAGAGTCTTTATTTCAGGGGTAGATTTCTCCCAACAGGTTTTATGTTTTTCAATATACCATTTTTATATGTAGGTCATTTGACCAAACCATAGTAATAATATATGTTTTTTAGTATTATTTTTTTGTCGTCTAATTTATCATCTTATAATTTGCAACTAGTAGCTTCCGCATGGCACCCACTTGATTTCGAACCCAACAAGTGGTATCAAAGATTACAGTTCAAAGATCCAATGGTTTGATTGTGGATAGTTTAAGATCAAAGTTGTAACCAATTTGATTATAATGAAGATATATGCCCAAAAAAGCTACATGTGGAGAAAAATTTTGAACAAATGTTCAACAATCCTACTATCAATCAATCTTTAAAACCAAAATTAATTTTCAACCCATGTTTATGGGCTTTAATTTTCAACCCATACTTTCTTTAACGCTTGAGCTCCTATAAACTCATACATTTATTTTTAACGTGTGAGCTCCACTCTTAACTTGTGCTCACTTTCAATGGACAATGCTTCACTTTCAATCTTATCAACTCGTGCTTTTATTTTAATGCATAAGGATCCAATTTTAACCCATATCAATCTTTAATCATGATGAACAACAGTGATATATGAAAATTATGTGAAGAAGAAGATCAAGATTAATTTGCCAGAAAATTCAAGCTAAGGGGAGATTTGTTAGGATTTGCTCTGAATTTACTTTATTTGATTTTCAACAATAATTAAAGTACCTTTTTTGATAGAAAGAAGTTTCCTAGTTGGAAAACATCTCTTTCCTATTAGATTTCTATTAGGTTTTCTATTATATTTCCATTATGTTTATTCTTTTTCTAGGGGTTTTGTAACTCTATAAATAGGAGATCTCTCTTCTCAAGATATAACACAATAACATCCACAATGCAATCATTAAAGAGTCTTTGTTTAGGGGGAGATTCTCCCAATAGATTTTATGTTTTTCAATATATATTTTTTATATGTAGGTCATTTGACCAAACTATTTTAATAATATATATTTTTTAGTATTGTTTTCTTTGTCATCTAATTTATCATCTCATAGTTTGCAATTAGTAGCTTCCGCATGACGCTCTCTCGATTTCGAACCCAACAACTTCTAGTCATAGTTTGTATAATGACCTTAAATTTATGATCATGATAACACCTATCTCACCTTCGTGATTGGTAAGTCAACCCATCATATACAACTACATAATCCAAACACGCAAAAGAAAAAACATTAAATTAGGTCTCAAATATCATCTATCATTTCAAACATCAAAGTAAAAGCACAAAGATCAACATGTTAACTCCCCCAAAGTTGAAAGTCACTAATTCAAGTCTCTACATGAATAAGAATACAATTGAAAAGGACTCACAATCCAAGAATAAGAAAAATGACACAAATAAAGTTAGAAAAGATCCGATGAAAGCACATATCTCTCTAAACTACCTCATATCTCAAAGTGAAAAGCCTTAAACACAGGTACTGGAATAACACCTGAGGATATCCAACTCTGTACCTGCATGCAAGGTGAAGAAAATAAATAAGTGTGAATACTAATTTACCTGTATTCAATTGTATCATTGGCTGACCCTAATTTACAACAATAGCGAGAATAACCCAACTTACTTCTATAAAGACCCTAACCGTTACTACAGTATAGTCTATCGTGATGAAATTTAGGTTAAAAAATTTTCCTAATAAAGATTTTGAAATTTCAGGCTAGGTTAGTCTTGGATGAAATTCAAGTGTGACATGGTCAAGAATAATCTGGTAATGGATGAGCTGGTGATTATATGATTTGAGGCTGTATTATGATAGTTAGGAAGCTAAGGAACCCACTTTCGAAAGTGAATTTAGTTTTGTAGAACGCCAAATTTTGCGATTGACAGAAAAGAGTTAGTTTGAGATGTCAATATATAAATGTGTGTTGTAAAATGGGTAAATTTCTAGAGTTATTAGTTATTCTGCCTCGGCCTAGGACACTATTGAAGACTACACCCTGCTATCACTTACCCTCGATAGCGGGAGTTAGAGTTAGTCAATCCTAACATAGCGGGTGAATCCCGCTATAGCGATACCGTTAGAGCAGCAATCGTCCCGCTATAGTGGAACAATCAAGCAAAAAGAGCCAAAAAATATATTTTTCAATTCAAATACATTTAAGGAATGTCAGAGGTAATTTATAGCCTTTGAAACTAATTTTACACCATAATCATTTGTTGAGTTAAGTTATTTCCACCATTTTAACTAGTTTTTTAAAGAATTATATTTAGATTCACTAAGTTTTGAGTGTGGAAAATGAATTGACTTTACCTCCATGAAAGTTCTGGTACAATTTAGTGAAAATCTTTCAGTTTTGGGTAAGGAGTGATGAGTTACAATTGCTTTCTTAGAATTCTATGTTTAGTCATGAAATGATAGTATTAAAATAGAAAAATCCTAGAATAATGGATGAAAATAGAAAAATCCTAATATAATGGATTAGAGCAGACCTAAGGAATATTTTGAACTTCAAGGGTTGGCAGTTAGGAAATTACTTGCTTTGATGGTCACTTTTGCTCAAAGGCTATCTCAATTATTGAAGTTCCTTGCAAAAGTACCGAATGTGTGTGCTGATGTGGGATCTCGAGTTACATCCATTGGTTGTTCAAACGGTTCAATATTTTTTAATAGTTTATGTTATATCTCTAATTATGATATTCATTCATAATTTTGTTGGTATTTTATCTTTTATTGTGCATTTGTTTCAGGCAATATAATGTATATTTGGTACTTGTGAAGTGCGGATGTGTGAGAGGTTAGTTAGGGATGGTTTCATTCAAGGTAGCAGTAGATCGAAGAAATGTTGAAGGAAGGTGATTAGACATGATAAAAAGCAACTTCAACTTATCGAGGACATATAGGAAGGTGTGAAGGATGCAAATTATGGTACAAGAATAATTGAAGGGATTTTGTCCTTGCTAGAAGATGAGAGGACTTTGTTTTCTATCAATGCTAGCAGTCATGGTGCTAGTATCATTTCAGAGTGTGTTATCATTTGTCATATTACGTGGTGATAGTCCGGTTGATGTCACTATTTTGTATGTTAATACCTATTCTTTTGTGTTCCTTTATTATTATGTATTTTCTAGACTATTTTTGTCTTAAACTGGGGGTCTATTAGTAATAGTATCTCTATCTGATATTTGAGGTAGTGGTATGGACTGAGTATACTTACCCTCTCCATACCCCACTTTGTTGGAATACACTGGGTTATTATTATTGTAAAATCCTAAAATAATGAAATGATCATGAATTTGGCCTCAGAGTATTGGGATTAAGTTGCATTCCTTGTTATTGTTAGGTTATTTGTTGAATATAAATTGTATTGTTGTTTTTAGACCACAATAAAGTCGAGGTTGCAAGAAAAGACAAGACTCAAGTTTGTTAGAGAATTGCGGAGCTTGGATTGAGGTAGATGATACTTTAATATCATTGAAAACTCAGTTTAGTTCATATGTACACACTAACTGTCTGTTTATGTACCTATTACAATTCATGCTTAAAATTTAGAATTTTCAATTGACAATTGAAGTGTCTAATCACATCTAATGAGGTTTCCTAAAAAACTTATTTTGATTTGCAAGTGTGATGGTTTTATTATCACATTATGATTACTCCTGTTAGGACATAAGTTGTTAATATGAGGATTGAAGGGTAAAATTTAATCACAATTGTATGGGTGAAATTCAGGGAGGATAAGGAGGGAAATAGAATAATAGTGGCATAATACCATAGGGGATAAGGGCGGTAATATCATTTTTTAATATAGATGGTGACCTTAAGATATCGGATATTATTCAATTTCACTTAGATGTCGGTTATGATATGGTACATAGATAAAGCTCATCCCCTGCAAGACATGGCTAGTTGGCAACCATATGACACATAGAATGTGTGTACATGATAGTAGTAAGTTTGATAGTTCCTTGCGTGCACTAGGTTATATTATTTTTGATATATTGGGTTCCTTGAGTGAAATAGATGATACCATTATAGTAGTTTGGATCCATAAGTGGTATGGGATATTGATTTACTTAAATTATGTAAGCACTTGTTAAAGTCTATTTGAAAGAATAAATGTGGCAAGATTGTGTTTATTATTATCAGTCATGTTATTGACTTGGTGAATTATTTTTCATATTTTATACTTGCTTGAATTGTTGATATTGTTGAAAAGAGTAAGTGGACATTTAATTGCTAACCTTTTTATGGATGTACTTGTTTACAAGGTGTTAGTTGTGCATACATATTTATTATTTTGAGTTGGCCGATAACCCTATCAGTACTTAGTTATTTTGTATTGATACTAAATGTACTTTTATTTTTGTTCCGTGAAGAGCATCGTCCAACGACTTCACCAAGACTTCAACTTTAGTTCTTAACTTGCTTCAATCTAAGTATGAGCTACATCATCCGGAAAACCATGACTCCTCTTACAATTAGATCTGGTCAATTTTTTGACATAGGCATTTTGATATTCTATCTTTTTGGGTTGAACCCTTAGTTTGATACTATTAGAAGTTTTGGTATAATGAATTTTAATTCTTGGGGGTAATTCGATAATTTAGTATGATTCCTCACTAGTTTAATTGTTAGAACCTTTCTAGATATTAGATATTGATGGAATTATTTTGCCCCTTCTAAAATTTATTAAGTTGAATGGTTGGGTAATTGACATTAAATGGTTTGCCCACTAGAGGGATTATATGGGTGTCAATCGTGATACGTTTAGATCGTGACAAGTACAATCTAATACTTCCCCATATACCTTATCAAATTTCAAGAAAGACAAATGATTTCTAATACTTGATAACAACAATACCATGATATAGTTCAGTCTAAATGATTCCAAATACTGTCAAATAAATATTGAAGTAATAGACTACTTAATCACCTTTCATACCATAAAATAGTACCAGTAATAGAAATAAAGACAAGAAGATGAATACATATGCACATACCTAGTCAAAAACTTGTATACACCTGTGGTTCTCTATAGCTAGATAGAATCCATGGGGGACTTGAAATATTTATATATCCCTTCAAAACCTACCTTATTGGGCCCTCAGAAGTATGTCAATTCTAATTCTACTGATATGCCAGCATAGAGTATTTTCAAAGAAGGCATTGTGTCTCAATTGTATCTCAAAACCTCCAGATTCTACCCGAAGGACATCAAAGAACAAATGTATGATTCAAATGATGAAATACGAGTAAACTCATACGAAATGTAATGAAATAACTCAGATATATTAGAATAGGTATCACATTGACTGAATATAAGGATGCCTTCTAATCATTAAATATCACATGCTATGTATAAATCATAAATCTTACCTACCGATCAAATCTTGTCATAAAGCAACAATTAGCCTATTCATTTACCATTCTCCCAATATATTAAGAAATCAAAATCAATGAGATAATCAGTAAATGACTCTACTCATAACATGATACATATCCTAAATTTTAAGAAATAAACTCGATGAAGTTTATTTATAAATTTTAACCTTAATATAACACTTTTACCAATATTGATTGCCATAATCTCACTTAACAATTCAAGAATGGAAGTACAACACCGAATGTGCACAATATATGAAATGCATGAAGAATATGGTGATGATGATGATGATGTAATGCATGAGCTTATCTCACAAGATCCATATACACCTACCAAACTCTACTCCTGAGGTAGGACCCATGGGGGATTCGTCATTCAGTATACAATTCAATAACCAATACCAATCCAATATCCATAGCTTCCCTCTAGCACATACATCGACAAAGGATTTTAAAGATGTCATATTTTCTGTCAGAAAAACTAGTATTTTTATGGTGGTACCCATATTTTATGAATGTATATGATATAAGGATGTAATTCTTGCAACCAACTAGAATGAAAATTTCTAAATCCAACCATTATACCTAATACGTGAGCCAAAAATTCACTCAATAAACCAACTATCCGTGATTCAATATAATCCATATGCCAATGGAGTAAGATATACCACAATCTGCCATTTGATACCACGTAATTTCCAATTTAGACAATTCCACTAAGAAGAAAACAATAAATTACATAAATACCAGGAAAATAATATCATATAAGAAACAACACGGTGACACATAGCAAATGATGTCTCAAAACCACCAAATAAAAACATCACAGGCCCCCAAATGAGAACAAAATAATAATAAATCCATTTCAATGATTAGTTCTTACACCCATAATATGATTTTATATCAATATTAACTCTCTAGCGCCTAGTCTGAATAAAGTTAAGTCATAACCTACCTCGAATGAAGAAAATTCAGTCCAATAGCCTTTAATATGGAGCCCGCCCCATGATGGACTTGTAGTCAACCACATACAAATATAAAATATACACATAAAAAAGAAGAAAACAATATCCATAGTGCCTATTTTTCGTTAAGGGTCAAAATGACCCCCAAAATAGGTTTTCGAAAAAGTTGGGTAAAATTAGAAATTTAGTTCATAAATATATTTTCCATGATTAAAGAAAGCCATAAAACAAAACATAAGTAAATTAGGTTGAAATTGGAGTTTAATTCAAAGACATACTAATTTAGACCTCTAGGCCATAATCCCCTATTTCCACGTTCTAAATCGAGTTTTAACAAGATTTAATTGACATGAATCAACGAAAAATAATTGAAATAGGCATTTGGAACCTACCCAAGCTTGGAAATGAAAGAAATAGCTAGAAAAATCTAAAACCTGAAGCTTCAAGTCTAAAAAATGGTGGAAAAATCAAGAAAAAGATTATATACATGGGTACCAGGTGCCACTAAAGCAGTCAAATGGCAGCTTTAGCGGTCACCGCTCAAGTGGTCATGTACCGCTTTAGTAGTACTTTCCAATGTGTGCTATTCCGCTAAAGCAGCCATGGGCTTCTTTAGAGACTATTTCTAAAGAAGATAGGGCACCGCAAGGGTACCCGTGTCCATTTGGAGCTAGTCTATAAAGCGGCCAACTTTCTGCGGACACCTTAAGTTTCATCTAGAATCCAAAGAATGCAAATGAACTAGGCTAGGCCACCCTAATAACTTTGACGCTTCAAACTCAATGGTTATATCATATTTTTGAAATAATATCGTTGTCGAAAAATTGACCTTCGAAATTTAATTTCATAACTTTTCGAATTAAGGGTCGAAATGAGATATAAAAGTCATAAAACAACACTAACTATGTTACCAAATTAAAATCAACATTTTGGATCTATAAAAGCAGTTTGTTTTAGCATCCGACGCATTAAACAATAAATGTTGATCGGATTCAACTATAAAGCCTTTTTAACCACCAAAAACCACAAACTTGCACAAATCACAATGAAATACATTGGGAATCATGTCAATTATTTTCCCACCCCAAAAATATGACAATATTATCATGATGAGGGGTAAAATGGTCAAATCACAAATAAATAAATAATTCACAAAAATTACCAAAAATCAAGTCATTACACCATCCACTACTAAGAATCATATTTGTCCTTGAAATATCGGTGAGGGAAAATATCCGAATTAGCAACAAGCTAAGGATAAATACAACACATATTAGCCTCAACCTCCCAAGATCCTCATCTATAGCTTGTTGTCTCCACTGGACCTTAACTACCAGAATATCAAGAACGCAACCGCCAAAATCCCTAGCTAGAATGGAGACGGGGTCCTCAACAAAAAACAACCTCTTATATAACTGCACTGAATTTGAACAAATGACATAAGACTCGTCCAGGATGTAATCCCGAAGTATGAAAACATAAAATTTGGATGAACAGATGATAAATGTAGGGGCAATGCTAACTTAAAAGCCACATCCCCAATATTACGTTGAAACTCAAAAGGTCCAATATACCCAGGGCTAAGCTTTCCCCTCTTCCCAAATATCATCATGCCCTTCATAGGTGACACACAAAGAAAGACTCGATCACCAACCCTAAATCTTAAGGCACAAAGTGTACGATTAGCATAACACTTTTTCCTACTCTAAGACACTAAAAGTTTATCCTGAATGACCTGAAATTTATACAAAGACTTACGAAGCAAGTAAGTACTTCAAGGTCTAATCTCAGAAACCTAAGCTAGCCAACTGGATTGCAACAATTCCATCCATAGAAAGCCTTGAAAGGAGCCATCTCAATACTGGAATGGTAGCTATTATTATATCCAACTCCATCAAAGCTAGTTACTTCTTCTATTGACCCTAAAGTCCATAAAATAAGTGCAAAGCATATTTTCTAAATGCTGAATAGTTTGCTCTGGCTGATTGTCGGTCTGGGGTAAAAAGTTATACTAGGGTATCCAACTCTTTCTTAAAAGTCTTCTAAAAGTGATACGTGAACATTTAACATTTTTTGAGATGATTGATATTACAATATCATAAAGACAAACTATTTCATGAATATAGATACGGGCCAATGTCTCTGCATTGAAAGAAACCTGAATAAGAATTAAATGAGAAAATTTGGTTAATCGATCCATGATCGCCCAAACAATATTAGAACCATGGGAAGTATGAGGTATTCCAATCAAGAAGTCTATAGTGATCTATTACCATTCCACTCATGAATGTTCAACCTTAGAAGCAAACTACCACTTCTCAAATGCTCATCCTTCACTTGCAAACAACATACTAAAAAATCTGCTACATTTTTATACATAGAACCTCACTAGTAGTGTTTTCTCAAATCATGATACATCTTAGACACTCCCAGATGGATGGAATAACTGGGACAATGAGCCTTTTCCAAAATTAATCTAATCCACTCACCCACTCTTGGCACACAAACTCGGCCTTTAATCCTTAAAACACCATTGAAATCAAGTGAGGCTTTTTTAGTCTCTAACTCAATACCTTATCTTGAATTACTCTAAACCCAACATCATCAAACTAATGAGTCTAATTCTACTCCATTAAGGAAAACCTAGCTTTCACAAATTCCAAAATATACCCAGGTGTTAGAATATCAATCCTAACCATCTGGTTAACTAAAGACTGAACCTTTAAGTCTAAAGGCCTCTGCTGAGTCACAAAATGCACCAAGCTACCCATATTTGTCCACTTCTATCTTAAGACATCTGCAACAATGTTAGTTTTGCTTGGACAATTAAAGATAGTAAGATCATTATCCTTGGGCAACTTAACCTAATGAGGCTGTGTAATATTAAGATTCACTGAGTGGAGAAATACTGAAGGCCAGGATGATCTCAGAAAATGGCACAATAGGCTTCATACAAATAGTGCCTCCATAACTTCAAAGCAAAAACAATTGCGCACAACTCCAAATCATGGGTAGGGTAATTTTTCTCATCGATCTATAACTAATAAGAAACATACGCACTCACCTTGCCTTCCTACATCAAAACAACACCTAACCTAACACCTAAAGCATTAAAAAATACAGTAAAACCCATGCGTTCCTTAGCAAAGTTAAGATAGGAGTTGATATCCACAAATCTTTAAGATTTTGAAAGCTCGCCTCATAAGCATCAAACCACCAAAAGAAAATCTTATTCAGAGTCAACTTGGTCAATGGAACTACAATAGATGAAAAACCCTCAACAAAGCGGCATAGTAACATGATAAACAAGCAAAACTCCAAATATCGATAGGAGAAATAAGCCTAGACCAATCATGGGTTACTGACAATTTGGTTGGATAAACTATAATACTATCCTTAGTCACCACATGACGCAATAAGGAAATAGACTTCAACCAAAACTCATACTAGGAGAACTTAGCATACAACTTCTCAGCCCTCAATATCTGGATTTCAATATGAAAATACTCTTTGTTGTTGATCTCAATCTTGGAATACCAAGATATCATTTATAAATAAAATGACAAAAGAGTTGAGATATGGTCAAAATGCTCAGTTCAATGACTCTACAAAAATTGCTAGGGAAATGGTCAACCCAAAGTACATGAACAAAACCTCATAATGACTATACCAAGTCTGAAAAATGGTCTTGGAATTTCAAAGCTCTAAATATAAAGTAGTAATACTTGAATCTCAAATAAATCTTTTAAAACACCAAAACACCTAAAAGTTGATAAAATAAATTAATAATACGGGGAAGAGGATACTTATTATTAATTTTTGATTTATTCAACTGTCGATAATCAATACACATATGCATAGACCTATCCTTCTTATTCACAAACAAGATAGAAGCACCCCAAGGTGATACACTAGCTTAAATAAATCCCTTATCCTTTAATTCTTTTAACTCTGATAGGGCCATCCTATTAGAAAGAAAGGAATTAGGCTTGGTGCCCGGCTTAACATTAATAGAGAAGTCAATATCACAATTTAAAGGCATACAAGGCAAATCCATAAGGAGAACATTCATGAATTCATGGACAATAGGCAACGAATCCAAAGAGGGAGAAGAATCAACACATATATGGTATAGATAAGACAAACATCACCTCTTAATCAAGCAACAAGCCTGAAGAAAAGATATAACTCTCCTAGGAACTAAATGAATTACACCTTTCTAAGCTATATTTACCATAACTAGTGAAGCTAAGGTCATAATTTTAGCACGATAATATAGGAAAACATGATAATGAGCTAACCAATCCATAGCCAAGATGATAACGAAATCCACTATTTCTAGGATAATTAGATCTACTCATGCCTTACACCCAGCAAAGGTCACAACAAAAGATTGGTTTACTCGATCCGCCATATAGGGGTAGATATATGGATAGAAATGACAAGAGGGTCTTTTGGAGAATTAAAACCTAAAGAAAAATATATACAAACGTAGGAGAAAGTCTACCCTAGATCAAATAACACAAATACAGATAAAAAAAGTAGAGGCGATACCTGTGATGACATTGTCAGAAGCCCCGACCTCTATTTTGGTGAAGATGGCATAGCACTTTCCATGACAACCACCAAACTAAGTAGCCCCACGACCACTACTATAGGCATCATTATCTCGGACTAATGCATTTCTAGCAGAACCTCTACACATCATTATTGATATAAGATTAGGCCTGGAAACATGGCAGGGATAGTCTTTACACAAATAGCTATCTTATCACATACAAAGTAAACCCTACAACTTGATTAAATGGGAAAAGGTAAGGATAATTTAGAACGACCACCCAAAGATGCTGAACAAGAAGACACACTACTTGAACCCTATAAAACTATCTGCACTAGTCCACTATGAAACCCACATAAGCCTCTAAAATATCTACATCGAGGTATATGACCTAAAAACTCATGTTGACAATGCACCCTTTTGGCACCTCCCTAAGATGCTCGAAGAATAGAATCAATCATCTTAGCATGATCCACTGTAATATAAAATGATACCCTTGGCACTAACGTTTTGTTATAGCTTATGGTTTGGGATTTAGTTATGGTTATCAGTTGGGTTTAGGATGGTTGCACTTGTTTTGTCAGTCTCAATTATATATATATCCCAAACTTTGGGTTTGTGCAATAACAATCTATCTTGTTATATGTTCGAAACTCATTCAACCTAAGGTATATACTGGATGGTTGGGTTGGGTATCGGGGGTAGTCTCCGATCCTGGTTGGACTTGAGATGCTCATTATGACAAGGCCCCTGGTCGGGTTGTATTAAGTGGCATCAGAGTCAGGTTCATAGTCAATTACGAGTCCATAAAACTATGTCATGTAAAGTCTCTTTTAGAGGTGTGTAGTGTGCCATACTTATAAGGGAGAGGCTACAAGGCATTTAGGAATGTTTTACTTTTTTGGTATTGTATTTTAAGCTGCAAGGTCTAAGGTTCTTTCTAATCATAATTTGTTCTCCTTTTAGATCATGCCTCGACGATCAGAGATGTAAGACATCTCTTTTGTCCTAGCTGGGGACAAGACTAAAAGGACATGTACTACACAGGGGATCCGTACTCGATCTAGGGGTCAAGTCCCTGATATATCTAGAGTTCTAACGGTTGCTGATTTATGTTTTTCAATGCATTTGGTGTTTCATCTGCTGAGGCCACAAGGTTTGGCCTATTTATTAAGATGAATGCTCTTGCTTTTACTGGTGTGAAGGTAAAGGAGGATCCTCAGGGTTTTTTGGATAAAATAGAAAAAATCGTAGGGTAATGAAGAAAATAAATGTAGAAGGGGTGAATTTTTCTATTTAACAACTAAAGGATATGACGTACCAATGGTATGAGGAGTGGGATAGGATGAGGGGTGATATTGAGGAATCAACTTTGTGGGAGACTTTCTTTAATGCTTTTTTTAGACCGTTTCTTTCCTTATAAGTTAAGGAAAGTGAAAGAGAAGGAGGTTTTTCCATTTAAGGCAAGGGAAAATGTCTGACAAGGAAGATGCCTTGAAGTTTCATCAATTGTCAAGGTATGCCTCAGATATGGTGTATGATATGCGGGCAAAGATAAGAATGTTCACTTTTGGACTATCTTGGGAGTTGATCCTTGGAAGCAAGAGTGCATTTTTGGTCAAGGATATGGATATTTCTAGATTGGTTATTCATATGCAGTAGGTAGAGGAAGAAAAAAGAAAGCAGGCTGAGTTTGGGGAAAGGCAGGGTAAGAAGTTCAGGTCATCTGAACAAAGTGGTGGGCAATAGCAACGTGGTCAGGATGGCGGTAAGTGGACTAATAAAAAGTGAGGGGGTAATTCCCCGAGTTTGAACCCCAGATGCCACACGGTACTCATGACCTCGAAGGACCATAAGCTAACCCATGATTGGCACCAGCAGTAAGCACTGATTAATAATACCACAAAAATGAAAAAAATAGGCTGAAATTCCACAAGGTTCATAGTCCGAATACTGATAAATATAGTACTAAAATAACATCTGAAAACAAAATATTGTCTGAACTAGTCTAGTCTAAAAAGCCTCTTACTGAACTATCAGAATATGGAGTTGATGGGATAAGCCCCCAACTAACTCCGACTAATAGAATACTGAATATACTCTAATACTAAAATACATAATATCATCTATGGATGAGGAATCATTACTGAATCTACTACTGCTAATTGAATCAGTCTAAGCACGGTCAGGAACTTGAGCGTCCAAACCTATGATATGAGACATCATAGCGCAAAGAAAGAGTATGCGTTATTATGTGGAATGTACTGGTATGCTAGATAAGGTAACGCTGAATGCAGGGGTTCATCTGCATGAACAGTAACTGACTAAATGATACAGAGTAACTGCTAAGACTACATGAATAAATAAGACTGTTGTGAAATGCTGAGTATGTAATACTGTGCATATACATGTATACTATATCTGAGCTTTTACTGAAGTTGAGTACTGATCTCTGATACTGAGTAACTAATATTGTGATTCTTGGTAATAGAGTTACTGCTGCTGAGTGACTATTTCTAATAGTCCTGATTCTGTAGAACTAAACAAAGTTCTATACTAAGGCTGAAACTGAAAATATGGGAGGTAATCATCTAACCGACATGGTCCTCTCTAAATGGATTGGGGTCCAACCTATAATCACAGCTGGAAGGGTGTTAGTACCGTGTCATAGATAAAGATAAACTGAAGAGTTACCCTCACCTGGCATGTGCCCTAAATGAGAACGGTAGTACCCTCAACTGGTAGGTAAAACAACTTATCAACCCTCAAATGGTAGGTTTATATCTCAACCTACATTGTCTAGGTAGTTATGGAATGCAAGGACTGCTACTAAGGATCAGACCCTCTATTAGCAGGTGAGTCCCCATTCTTGGGATCACTCGGTGCTGAATTCTACTCCCAACTAAAGACACTGATTATTAAACTGAGCTGAACTGGACTGATATTGAGCTTTACTGAGTTCTATGGCTGACTGAGTACTACTGATCATGACATTACTAAGACTATTATGCTACTACTATAGCTCTAGGTAAACAGCTACAGTTCTTGCTTTAACAATGCATTCATTTATTCAGTTTGTCAAACACTTGATATACATAAGTTTGTACATGAATGGGACCACATGATAACATATCATGATTTCACTATTCAATTCACATAAGCCTTTTATCAAAGACTTGGGGAGCATGGGGATTTCACATAATAATAATCAACAAATGAATATCATGGATACAATACTCAATGGTAAATTTAAGGTTCAACATGCAAATCATCTAATTCATCACATATACTACTTTAATTGCATGAAACTTGTAATTAATCGTGGATTAAAACCCAAATAATATCACAACATGAATACAATCAATTTTAAGAATTAAATTCATAAATCTGAGAACTTATATGCTTAAATGGGGTTCTTGGACTCCATGGTTGAAAAAAAACCCAGGATGAGCACTTAACATACTTAAGAAGATTAATTCTTAAAGGTTCTTAGAGGATTTCTTGAGAATTTCTCTTGATTCTTGAAGGCTAGGGCTTTACCATTTTTGAATGAGAATGATTTAATCTTTAGAGAAATTGAGTCAATAATGACTAATTAGGTTCTTTACAGGTTAATTTCGTGTTTAAGACTGATTTGGGTCATGGAAAAAAATACCCGATTGCCCTTGTTATAGATTTAATTTTTACCACTGATGAATCCCGATTTTGGCCTCCACCACGATACGGTGGCATCATGGTGAGAGACTAGAAACCTGGCTGGAACTTTTCAAAAAGGACGAGCATGAAATTGACCCTTGTCGTGATGCGCCATGCTCGCGGAGTCACACTGGAAAGTGATAAGTGGGAAATTGGGCATTGGTGCGACGCGATGGAATTGTGTTGCCACACTGAAAATTGATAAGTGGGAACTGTAACTTTTGCCCGATGTGGGATTATCACAATGGTACACTTGAAATCGAAAATCGCCAATTGTCCCGGCTTCGCGACGCGGTGATGCCTACTTTGGCACACTGCTTTACAAAAACTGCTATAACTCTTCACCCGGGTATCGAATTTGGGTGAATTTTATATCCTTGGAAAGCTAACTGAATTTCCTACATAATGGTAGGTCTTAAACGCAAAAATTATAAGTATTTGGAAATCTATATAGAATTACCTATGTACTGATAGCTAAACTAAGCTAGGGAAATATGGGGTATTACAATATCTCCCCCTTGGGAATTCTCATCTTTGAATGAGATTGGTTAGATAAGAAATACTGATAGGCTGAGTTTAAATACCAAACATGTATAACTGAAAAATGATTGCCTGACTGAATCTATTGATAAACTGAATTTTTGTACTAAAGCATGAGTACATGGTAGAACTGATTCATGAATGCATGACTGTCATGAAGATGATATGCACGATTCTGATAATAAGTTTTTAATTGTAACTAAACATTAAACTGAGTGAATCTAAGGAAGGCTGTTACCTCTGGTTGGATATGCATTTGTGGAGAAGAGGTGAGGATACTTGGTCTACATATCTGCTTTTGCTTCCCTAGTAGGTCCCTCGACGGATTGATTCTGCTAAAGAACTTTGACCAAGGGAACTTCTTTGTTCCTCAGTCTATGAATCTGATGATTGAGGATTTAGACTGGAACCTCTTGGAAAAAGTGATTGTTCTAAATATCTACACCATCTAAGGGAACTATGATTGCACGGTCACCAATTCATTTCTTTTGCAAGGAGACATGGAACACTGGGTGTACTGAAGCTAGATCTGAAAGTAACTCACGCTCATAAACTACATTTCCAAAATGGATGAGAATTTTATAGGGACAAACATATTCACATCCTTCATGGGAGAGATTTTCAAGTATATAAAATAGCCAATCTTAAACTAGAGATCCTTTTTCCTCATATCTGCATATGATTTTTGTCAGCTTTGGGCTACCCTAAGCCATTTTATGATTAACTGCATCTTCTCTAAGGAATCAAACACCAAGTCAAGCTTTACTACTGTGGCCTCACCTACTTTGAACAAGCCAATGGGAGATCTACATCTTCTTCCATAAAGAGCCTCAAACAGAGCCATCTAAATACTGGAATGATAGTTGTTATTATACGCAAACTCAATCAAAGGCAAATGGTCATCCCAACTACCTTTAAAACCAACAACGCAGGCTCTTAACATACCAGCTAGAGTTTGAATAGTCCTTTCTACTTGACTATTTGCCTAAGGGTGAAAAGTTGTACTGAAGGAAACTTGGGTACCAAGAAATTTTTGGAATTCTTTCCAAAAGTAAGGGGTAAATTGGGTACCTTTTCTGAAATGATGGATACTGGGACTCCGTGTAACCTAATCAACTCTTTGATATAGAGTTTGGCATAGTCATCGGCTGAGTAGGAAGTGTAGGCTGGCAAGAAATAAGCGGATTTGGTCATCCTGTCTATGATAAACTAAATAAATCATGTTGATAACGAGTATGTGGCAAAACCATCATAAAGTCCATGTTCACATCCTTGTATTTCCATGTGGGAATACTGAACTCCTGTGTGGACCCACTAGGCTTCTGGTGCTTAATCTTAACATTCTGACATATAGAGCACTTAGCTACAAACTCTGCGATATCCTACTTCATCCAACTCCACCAATAGATCTTCCACAAATTGTGGTACATATTAGTGGCCCCTAGATGAATAGAGTAACACACATCATGCGCTTCTGCAATAATTTGTTGCCTCAAGTCATCAAGACCTGACACACATAACTAACTATGGCAATGCAGCACACCATATCCCTCTTGGGAGAAAACCTCTACTTTCTGATCTCTGACTGACTCTTTCATCTTAACTAGACTAGGATCTTTTTCCTATTTTCCCTTTACTTTGGAAACCAAGGATGATTCTAAACTAATCTACACCCACACACTACCTTCTGCGGAATCGACTAAGCAGACACTTAACAGGAAAGCTAATGAACTTCTTGTACTAACTTCTTCTTACCATTCTCAACATAAGAAGCACTACCCATAGACAATCTACTGAGAGCATCTACCACTACATTGGCTTTACCCGAATGATATAGAACACTTATTTCATAATCTTTCAACAACTTGAATCGTCTTCTCTGATGAAAATTTAAATCTTTTTGAGAGAACACATACTACAAGCTTTAGTGATCTATGAACACATCAACATACACCCTATACAAATAGTACCTCCAAATCTTTAAGGTAAACACTACAACTGCTAACCCAAGATCATAGGTAGGGTAATTCTTCTCATAGGGCTTAAGCTGTCTACAAGCATGGGCTATGACCTTACCTTTTTATATTAGGACACAACTGAAACCTACTCTGGAAGCATCACAATACACAAAAAACCCATCTGAACTATTTCGTAGGGTCAAAACTGGGCCTATAGTGAGTCGAGTCTATAACTCCTGAAAACTCTTCTCACAAGAATCTGACCACTGGAACATGACATTCTTCTAAGTCAATCTGGACATGGGAGATGTAATTGATAAAAAACCTTTAACAAACTAATGGAAATAGCCAGCTAAATCCAAGAATCCAAGAAACTCCTAATATCTAATAGATAAATGGGTCTAGGCCAATTTCTCACCACTTTATTCTTTTAAGGATCAACTCTAATGCCATCATCGAAAATAATATGAATAAGGAATGCTACTGACCTTAGCCAAAATTCGCACTTACTAAATTTGGCAAACAACTGATGGGCTCTAACAGTTTGAAGTATGATTCTGAGGTGATCAACATGATCATTCTCACTATGGGAATAGATAAGAATGTCATTAATGAAGACTATAATGAATATGTCCAAGTACTGCTTGAACACAGGGTTTATTAAGTCCATGAAGGCTGGTGGGGTATTTGTGAGACCAAAAGACATGACTAGAAACTCGAATTGACCATACCAGGTTCAAAAAGCTATTTTCAGAAAGCTATTTTTGAAATTTCACATTCTCTGACTCTGAGGTCTATCTTAGAAAAGTAACTATCGCCTTGATGTTGGTTGAACAAGTCATCAATTTAAGGAAGTCTGTATTTGTTCTGGAATGTGACTTTGTTCAACTGATGGTAGTCTATACATATTTTGAGAGAATCATCTTTCTTACACATGAATAAGACTGGTGCACCCCATGGGGAAATGTTGGGTCGGATAAATACCTTATCTAGGAGATCTTTCAATCGTTCTTTTATCTATCTGAGCTCAGCTGGTGCTATTCTATATGGCAGAATATATATGGGCAGATTGTCTGAGAGAAGGTCTATTCTGAAGTTAATTTCCCTTACAGGAGGAACTCTGAGAAGATCTTCGGGGAACACATCTGAGAATTCATTTACTAATGGAACTGACTCACGACTAAGAGTCTCTAAACTAAAGTCTTTGACTCTTGCAAGATGATAGACACATCCCTTGTATATTATTTCTCTCTGTCTAAGGTATGAAATCAACTGACCCTTAACCGTTGTAGTACTACCCCTCAATTCATAAATTTATAGTTCCTGTACACCCATCAGTAAGATAGACAAACCCACTGGGGTAGAGACTAAGAAGGGTTCTGTTAAGACTTCTGTTCTAACCTTAAAGTTGACTATTGTGTAAGTTATAAAAGATAGAGAAGCTCCTAGATCTAATAAGGCGTAAATATGTAAATGGAAGATCTGTAACATACCAGTGACATCATCAGGACTTTCCTGATCTTTTTTGTACTGAAGTGCATAAATCCTATTTAGGCATTGCCCAATGGTGGAACTAGAATTGAAACCTTACTGATTCAGGCGATTAGACTGAGCTGAAGGATCATTGTACTAACCATGTAAACCTGACTAAGGATAGGCTCTGATTCTATGGCCTGGATTTCCACACCCGAAACATACATCACTGCCATCCCTGTAGACACCCTAATAGTTTCTACTATATTTTTGTCAAAGAGGATTTGTTTGAGCATTACTGACACTACCCTAAGACATAGAGCCTGTCACCCTATCTTTGTTACTATTTCTAAACTTAAGTGTTGGAGCACTGGATGAGGACAGAGCTAGAACTAAAGACTTTGGATAAAACTGGGAATGGTTACCACCCTCTGACTTAGGCTGAGTGAAATTAAAGCTACCTATTCTAGCTTTTTTATTCTCCCTCTCTCTTTTCTTATTCTTAGCCTCTTCTAACTGTTGAGCATGGACCGTTAGCCTAGATATGTCCATCTCCTAACATTGCAGTTCTGTACTCCTTGATGATACTCTCCAACACCCCAGACACAACCTTACTCATCCTGGACCTATTTTTTGCTACTACATGGGGAGCATACCTGGCTAACTGAGTAAAATTAAGGGAATACTATTTCACACTCATGCTTTCTTTACTGAGATCGATGAACTCTAACACCTTAGTTGCTCTTAGCTCTAAGGGAAAAAATCTATCTAGAAAAGAAGTAGCAAACTTTTCTTATTCAATGGGCTCTGCATCTGTACCCTTATCTACTTTTCACTTCTTAAACCATGTATAAGCTATATCTTGTAGCTGATAGGCATCTAACTTAACACTCTCATTGAAAGTCACTTCCATGATATTTCTGACTTTCTGTACCTAATCGAGGAACTCCTATGGATCGTCTTTAGACTTAGATCTTGAAAATAAGAGAGGATTCATTTAGGTAAAGTCTCGAATCCTTGCTGCAATAGTATTGACCAACCCAGTGGGTAAAGTCTCGAATCCTTGCTGCAATAGGTAAAGTCTCGAATCCCACTAAAAGAAGGGATACTTTTCCTAAAAATGCCTCATGGCCTCTCATCCATAAGTATGGCGTGCTTTACACCCATGCAAGAGATTCTACTTGATACTACTCTCATACTACCTAGGACTCTATTAAACCATAGGCTCTGATACCAAGTTTGTAAAGCCCCAAGTCTGCACCCCGAATACCACACGGTACTCATTTCCCTCAAGGACCACAAACTAACCTATGACTGGAAAATACTGTGAGTACTGATTAATAATACCAAAATAATGTAAAAAAGTTTGATGCAATTCCATCAGGTTGATAGTCTGAATACTGATAAATATTGTACTAAAACAACATCTGAAAATTGAATATTTTCTAAGCTAGTATAGTATGAAAAGCCTTAAACTGAACTATCTGAATGTGGAGTTGACGGGACAAGACTCTAACTAACTTTGACTAATAGAATACTTAATCTACTGTAATACTAAAATAAATAATATCCTTGATGGATGAGGACTCATTATTAAATCTTCTACTGCTAAATGAATTTGGCTAAGCGCGATCAGGAACCTGAGCATCTGAACCTATGATATGAGACATCATAGCACAAAGAAAGAGTATGCATCAGTACATGAAATGCACTGGTATGCTAGATAAGGTAAGGATGAATGCAGGGGTTCATATGCATGAATAGTGACTGGCTGAAAAATATAATAACTGAAAAAGACTACATGAATAACTAAGACTGCTATGAAATACTGTGTATGCAATACTGTACATATAATGTATACCGTATTTGAGTTTTTACTAAAGCTGCATATTGATCTCTGATACTGAGTAACTGATATCTGTTATTACTGATAGCTGAATTACTAATTTTGAGTGACTATTTTTGATAGTCCTGATTCTGTAGAACTAAACTGAGTTCTATACCGAGGCTAAAACTTAAACTGTAGGAGGTAATCATCTAACCTACATACCCTTCTCTAAATGGATTGGGGTCCAACATATAACCCCAGTTGGAAGGGTATCAGTACCATGCCATGGGTAAAGAGAAACTAAAGAGTGACCTTCATCTGGTAGGTGCCGTGAATGAGAATGGTGGTACCATCAACTGGTAGTTAAAACACCTTATCAACCCTCAACTGACAGGTTGATATCTCAAAATATGCTGGCTACGTAGTTCTGGAATGAAAGGATTGCTACTAAGTATCACACCCTCTACTAGCAGGTGAGTCCCTATCCTTGGGTGTAGTGCCCTGATTATTTAAACCAAAATATTGCATGGTGGTCATGAACCCGAAGGACCATAAGCTAACCCATGACTGATATATGTACCTATACACTACATATTATATAAATATAAATGTGGGAACATGAACTAAAGGACATAAGGTTCAATATTGAACATAATCTGAGTAATAAAAATATCTAAATAAAGAGGTATCACAATACCAAAATAGAACTGAAATATTGAAGTCTGAATCTAGTCTATAATCTAGTTTGCGTCTAGTATGAAAGCCTCTACTGTTTGAATAACCCGAATAAGGAGCTGATAGGATATGTCCCTAACTAACTCTAACTAATGAACTAATGAATGAGAAGATATAGAAATAAGTATGTCCTCAAAGGATGAGGACTCACTTCTAAGTCTGACTATTGAAATCTGTAATGCTACTACTGCTCTAGAACTCGAGCCTCTGAACCTATGGCATAAAATAAAACACCATAGTACAAATGCGTCAGTACATCTGAATATAATGAGTATATGACTGAGGTAGGTTAAAAGCAAAAGGTTTACATACATGAATAATGCTGACTGATATAAACGTGAGAATACATACATACATAAGTAACTATAACTGAACTCATGAGGATACTGAGTTTATTGATACTAAGATAATGAATAAATGAATGACTATTTCTGATAGTTCGAATTATGAAAAACTGGTCTAATTAATAGTGTCTAACAGTCTTGAAACTGAATACTGATAACATAAGCTATGACGACTGATCTAATTGATATAATTATGATTATTGGCATGACCGATGTAACTAATACTGAGCCACTGTATCTGACAGTCTAAATCTTTTGATAATGATTAAGAGTGACTAAGCTTGAGATCAAGCCTAACTAATGGGTGATCTCTAGAACTGATATTAAGAATACTCAACTAAATCTGAGACTAAGATCAAGCCTATCTGATGTGTGGCCTCTGTAAGTACTGATACTGAGTAAATTTATGTGAGACCAAGTCTATCTAGTGGTGAGTAAATTTATGTTAGACCAAGTCTATCTAGTGGTGAGTAAATTTATGTTAGACCAAGTCTATCTAGTGGGTGGTTTATGAATCTGTGGAACTATCTAGTTCCTTACTGAGATTAATGGTTCTATCTGATAGTCCTGATTTTTGAGTTCTACTCTGAAGACTGTTACTAAAACTATAATTGTTGGAGTTCTCACTTAATCGACATGTCCCAAATCTAAAATGGTAGGGTCCAACCTGTAACCCCAGCTGGAAGGGTGTCAATACCGTGGCACGAGTAAAGACCTCTCTGGCTAAGCCTATCTGATGGGTGACCCTCATAGAAAGTCAAGCCCAAGGCAGTATAAAAGTCAAGCCTCTCTGACGGGTGACAAGCCTTCTTCTGACGGGTGACTCACACATCTTGCATTGGCTACGCAGTTGTGGATTTCAGGGATTGCTCCTAATAACTCTGCCTCTCTGATGGTAAGCCATCATCCCTTCACTCGATCGATGCTAGCTCCGACTCCCAACTGAAAGACTCTGAACTAATTCTTAGAATTTGTACTTGAACTGAACTGAAGCTGTTACTGAGCTTCTTACTTGACTGAGCTAACTAAGTTTACTTGGTTTCATTATCTGACAGAATACTATTGAGTCTATTATCTAACAGAATGATACTAAGTTCTGAATTGATTTCTTGAATGCTAATGAGATCTGAGCTGAGTACTGAACTGAAGCTGGAATGATAATGATACTTAGATTACTGAGATTTCTTAACTTCTATAACAGTTTGAGAGTTCTGAATTCTATAACTGACTGAGTTCTATTGATCATAGCATGACTAAGATTATCTTGAGACTGACTCAGCTCTAGGCACATAACTATATTTTTTGGGTACAAGTACCCCCAAGACTCGATGGAAGGAAACTGACACACAGGATACTTCTTGATCATTGGAATAGAATCCATATTTCATAATACCATAAATAGAGGATTTCATACTACACATGGTTCTCAACATCTTATACATGAAAGGGAATGCATATAACATGTAAATACTTGCATGATTACAATTTCATGAGCATTCCATATAACAATAATAATACACAACAATTAGCATGTAATTCATATTAAGACATAAGGAATAGAGCATGGACTTGTCATTTAAGTTCTATTTAGCTATATTACATGATTTCTAGTCTCTTAGGTATTTTATCAAACACCTTGCATGCACACCTTATGGCATAAGCATATTGATCACATTAGTGATTCAGACCACCCAAAATTCATATATTTTGAATTTGTATGTCATCCTAATTTCATAAAATCACATAAAGATTCAAACTTGGGAGTTGCATGACAATAAATCATACAAACATAACCCACAACATAAATTCATGATTCATAGTTTAAAAGAGGGTTCTTGAACTCCACGGATGAAAGAAATTCATGGATGAATAGTACGCATACCTTAGATTAAAGATCCGTGAGAACTAACGGTGAAATTGGCTTGAAACTTAAAAGAGATCTAATATTTCTTTAAGGTTCTTGATTTTTTTCTTGACTAGGGTTTAACCCTTTGGGAAAGAATGTTCTTTTTCTTCAGGAGATGATGTTGAGGTAAAACCCTAATCTTGTGGTTGAGAGTGTATGAGAGAATTTTTTGAGATTTTTAACTGAAGAAAATAGGAGAAAGTTGCGTCCCTTGAGGGTTTTAAGTCATGGGAGGTGAAGGAAAAGACCAAAATAACCATACAAAACAACTTCCTAGTTGCTGAAAATCTATGGCTGATGACATTTGTGATAGGCCGTCAGACTTGTGATAAGTCATCACAAATGTCGTTATTGGGGGCCTGGAATTTAAGGATTTCTGGCTAAGGCTGACGATATTCGTGATAAGTCATCACATTTGTGATAAATTATCAGAAATGTCATCACTGGGGGATGAATTCTTCCTAAGACTGACGACATTTGTGTAAGTCGTCACACTTGTGATAAGTTATCACGAATGTTGTCACTTAGTTTTCCAGGCTGATATGCTTTAGTAAAATGGGGATAACTTTTTACTCCGCTATCGGGTTTAGGAAAAATTGGTATCATTGAAAATATAATTCAAATACATTTTATTTAAAATATAGTATGTCCTCTAATTTGATATACACAAGTATTTATGGTCGATTAAAATTGACCCAAGTTTTGACGCTCACTAAAACTTGAACGATAGATAAGATTTCAACTTGTCCTTGAGTTAGGGGACCTCTATGATCTTAATTCACGCTTAAATAGATTCCTACACTACATAATTAATTAACAAACTAAATTTCCACAGGATTCGAGACTTTTGGAACATCTACACATATGAATAATGGATTTTCATTCTAGTCCTAAATGTGGGGTGTTACATTATCTCCCCCTTTGGAATCATTCATCCTCGAATGTTGATTGATAAGTTATGAGTACTGATCAACTAAAATTACTTAAGGGACGTAAATATCTAAAACATGACTATATGATGGAAATTACTGACGCACTGAATTTTCCACTAGAGTATGCATGCATAGCTGATGCATAGAATACCCGGATGAGACTATTGTAAGCTGAATCCTCATGACAGACATGTATATCTGATGCATGGATACTTGATTGAGTGTTCTCATGAATGTATGATTGAATACACTGATAACATTAACTTTCTCTATTGAACATGCATATCTAATGCATGGAGGTCTGACTGAACTTACTCTTGAAAGCATGACTGACTGTGCAGTGATAACTGATGCTAACTCATAATAGGAATCTATGCATGAAACTGAATGGGTTTGTTGAATTGATATCTTTGGGGAGTTATAGAGCATCTCCCCCTTGGGACACTATGTCCCTATAAAAATACTTACATTACTGGAATACTTGAGGACTACTGAGGCGGTGCATAAGACATCTATAATTTGAATCATATCTAAATATCTAAGAGCTGAAGATAATGCATGATGCATGAACTGAGTTATACTCACAAATACTAAGGTACTCTGTCTTGGAATAGTTACCTTACTGAGATTTTTGACAGTATGACTAGATGGAAAGATGTGAAAACAAACTATACGAATCTGATTGTCTGACTGCTAAACTAAACTGCTGGCTTTACTGACTAACTCATGCCAAAAACTTAAGCTTAACTGAAGCACTGCTTCTGCATTATTTCAACTAAACCTTCCACCTTAGCCTCAAATCATCATCATAAGTCTGGGAACACTTCAATACACTCTGAACTGAACTACAATCAATCTACTCTAGGGTCTGTAATACAATAATGTACCTAAATGATAACTCATCCTGCAAGACTGCACCTAAAAGTATAAAGCTCACTACTAATACTATCCCTTGGGGTACAAAACTCTTAACTTCCTTTAGACTCCGCAATCATTAAACTTAAATTCTTCCATGCACTGTTCAAGCCTACTAAAATCTCTAGAACATATCCAGCCACCTATACATAAACTTAACACCCGTCACTGTCATGGGCTACAAATATAACATCTTTTAACTTATATCCATACCTTCATCCTTAGTCTAAAATACACCAGTCTAAAATACACCAACTTAAATTCTTCAAAGATTTAAGCTTAGTCTCTAAAGTATAATGTGAATATCCATAATTCCTTAATAAACATTCTACTCTCATCCTAGCCTTCAAATGTTACCTCTCAAAAACTTATATTTTCTCGACACCATGAGAATTACCACTATTCCTCCATCAACAACACATATAACTCCCGATTACTAAACTTAAACTCTTGCATACATTGTTTCAAGCCTACTGATTCACCTTTTATACAACTAATCCCCATGAAACATACTCTACCCAACTTTAGATAACACTATCCCAAACTATTTATGGGGATGATCTCAGAAAGCTTTATCTGTAGGACTCTGGGCCTCACTACTTCTGCTACCTTTAAGAGTAAGTTAAAGCTGACATGAATGGAACATGATGAGAATCCACATAAGTTTCTTAGAGAACTTTTCTATAGAACAATGTGAGACATGGAAGAAGGGAAACTATTCCTGAAACATCTTATAGCCTCCTGCATATAAATGTGGCGCACAGCACACCTATGTACAAAACTTTACTAGATGTGGCTTTCATACTTCCTAAGACACTATTGAACCTTAGGCTCTGATAACATGTTTGTAAAGCCCTAATTATCTAAACCAGAATGCTATATGGTGCTCATGACCTCAAAGGACCACAAGCTAACTCATGACTAATATCTATACCTGTACACTACATAATACGTAAATATAAATGCAAAAACATGAACTAAAGGCCATAAGTTTCAATAATGAACAGAATCTGAGTAATAAAAATATCTGAATAAAGACGTATCGCAATACCAAAATAGAACTAAAATACTGAAGTCTGAATCTATTCTGTAATCTAGTCTGCGTCTAGTCTAAAAGCCTCTACTATCTGAATAACCTGAATAAGGAGCTGATGGGACATTTCCCCAACTAAATCCAACTAATGAACTAATCAATGAGAAGATAGAGAAATAATAATATCCTCGAAAGAAGAGGACTCACTTCTAACTCTGACTACTAAAATCTATAATGCTACTGCTGCTCTTGACTCATTCCTCTGAACCTATGGTAGAAAATAAAACACCATAGCACGAATGAGTTAGTACGTCTGAATATATTGAGTATATGAGTGAGGTAAGCTATATGCAAAGGGTTTATATGCATGAACAATGCTGACTGATATGAACATGAGAATACATACATGCATAGGTAACTACAATAGAACTCGTGGTGATACTTACTACTGAGTCTGAATGTTGACAACATGAGTTTACTGATACTTAGATACTGAATAGAGGAATGACTATTTTTGATAGTTCAAATTGTAAAGAACTGGTCTGATTGACTGTGTCTAGTAGTCTTGAAATTGAATACTGATAACGTAAGCTATAACGACTGATCTAACTGATATAATTGTCATAATTAGCTTAACCGATGTAATTGATACTGAGCGACTATATCTGACAGTCTAAATCCTCTAATAATGATTAAGAGTGACTAAGCTTGAGATCAAGCCTAACTAACGGCTGATCTCTGGAATTGATGATCCCAACAGATATTAACGGTGATGCTAACGACATTATTACTTGTCTAAAAGTTCGGCCCTTGGGTCGGATGATGATTAACAAGTTGGGTTTCTGATCCGAATAAAATCAAAACATTTCTTTGTTTGATTTGGACAATTTCTTTTTTTTTAGTCTTTTTATTTACTTTACATGTTTATTTGGGGTAGTTAGTTTATTATATAAGTAGTTCCCTTTATTATATATTTATGTCATTTCTTTCTCCTTGCTTATTATATGTTTTTTACTGCTTAGATAATTAATAACTAAAAATAATAAAATAATATTTTGCTCATTAATTGTTTAATAATAAAATAAGAGACCTTATTTGATCACGTAGAATCTCCACATAAAGTATGAATTTGGTCGGGAACCACCTTTGTGGTCCTTGAAAGGTGGCTAACACCTTTCTTTCGAGGTAATTTGAATCCTTACCCGAACTCTTGTGAACTAAGACTAAAACAACAAAAATAGATTCGTAGTAGCCTAGATTAATGACTGTATCTGACAGTCTTAATTTCTGAGTTCTACTCTACAGACTGTTACTAAAACTATAACTGTGGGAGTTCTCACTTAACTGACATACCCTAAATCTGAACTGGTGGGGTCCAACCTATAACCTTAGCTTGAAGGGTGTAAATACCGTTCCATGGGTAAAGACCTCTCTGGCCAAGCCTATCTGATGGATGGCCCTAGTAGGAAGTCAAGCCTAAGGCAATATAATAGTCATACCTCTCTGATGGGTGACAAGCCTTTATCTGACTGGTGACTCCTACATCCTGCACTGGCTACGTAGTTTTGCAGTTCAGGGATTGCTCCTAACGACTGTGCCTCTCTAACGGGGAGTCTCTATCCCTGAACTCACTCGGTGCTAGCTCCTACTCCCAACTGAAAAACTCTGAACTGATTCTTAGAACTTGTACTTAAACTAAACTAAAGCTGTTACTGAGTTTCTTACTTGACTTAACTGACTAAGTTCACTTGGTTGTGTTATCTAACGAAATACTACTGAATCTATTATCTAACTGAATGATACTAAGTTCTAAATTAATTTCTTGAATGCTACTGAGATCTGAGCTGAATACTGAACTGAAGATGGAATGATAATGATACTTAGGTTACTGAGACTTCTCAAGTTCTATAACTGTCTGAGAGTTTAGAATTTTATAAATGACTGAGTTCTGATGATCATAGCATGACTGAGATTAGTTTGAGTCTGACTTGGCTCTAGGCACATAGCTATATTTTTCGAGTACAAGTACCCCCAGGACTCGATGGAAGGAAACTGACACAGGATACTTCTTGATTATTACAATAGAATCCACAATTCATAATACCATAAATAAAGGATTTCATACTACACATGGTTCTCAACATCTTATACATGAAAGGGAATGCATATAACATGTAAATACTTGCATGATTATAATGTCATGAGCATTCCATAGCACAATAACAATACATAACAATTAGCATAGAATTCATGTTGAGTCATAAGGAATAGAGCATGGACTTTTCATTTAAGTTCTATTTAGATATAATACATGATTTCTAGTCTCTTAGGTATTTTATCAAACACCTTGCTGGAAGACCTTGTGGCATAGGCATATTCATCACAATAATGATTCAAACCAACCAAAATTCGTATATTTCAATTTGCATGTCATCCTAATTTTATAAAATCACATAAAGATTCAAACTTAGGAGTTGCATAACAATCAATCACACAAACATAATTAACCCACAACATAACTTCATGATTCATAGTTTAAAAAAAGGTTCTTGAACTCCTCAGATAAAAGGAATTCGTGGATGAACACTATGCATACCTTAGATTGAAGATCCGTGGAAACTGGCGGTGAAATCGGCTTGAATTTTATAAGAGATCTAATATTTCTTTAAGGTTATTTATTTTTTTATTGACTAAAGTTTAACCGCTTTGGGAGAGAATGTTCTTGTTCTTCAGGAGATGATCTTGAGATGAAACCCTAATCTTTTGGTTGAGAGTGTAAGAGAGAATTTTTTTAGATGTTTAACTGAAGAAATTAGGAGGAAGTTACGTCCCTTAAGGGTTTTAAGTCATGGGAGGCGAAGGAAAAAACCAAAATACACTTACAAAACCACTTCCCAGTTGCTGAAAATCTAAGGCTGGCGATATTTATGATAGGCCATCATACTTGTGATAAGTCATCACAAATGTTGTCACTGGGGGATTGGAATTGATGGATTTCTGCCAAAGGCTGACGACATTCGTGATAAGTCATCTCACTTGTGAGAACTTATCAGAAATATCTTCACTGGGGGTTGGATTCTGCCTTAGGCTGACGACGTTTGTGATAAGTCGTCACACTTTTCATAAGTTATCACAAATGTCGTTACTCAATTTTCCAAGCGTACATGCTGGAGTAAAATGGGTATAACATTTTTCTCCAATATCAGATTTTGGAAAAATTGGTATCGTTGGAAAGATAATTCAAAGAGATTTCATTTGACATATAGTATGTCCTCTAATTCGATATACACAAGGAGCCTTGTTTGATTGATGTTGACCCAAGTTTTGACAGTCACTAAAACTTGAATGATAGGAAAGCTTTCAACTTGTCCTTGAGTTAGGGGACCTCTATTATCTTAATTCATTCTCAAATAGATTCCCACACTACATAATTGATTAACACTAAATTTACATATGATTTGAGTCTTTTGGAACATTTACACATTTCAATAATGTATTTTCATTCTACTCAAAAATGTGGGGTGTTACATTAGGTTCACTCGATGTTGAATCCTACTCCCAATTGATGACACTAATTATTATACTAAGCTGAACTAGGCTGATACTAAGTTTCATTGAGTTTTGTAACTGACTGAGTACTACTGATCATGACATTACTAAGACTATTCTGCAACTACTATAGCTCTTGGTAAAAACAAGATTTTCAGGTATTGAATACCACCAGGACTCGATACCATTGAAAGTAAAGTATGGAATAATCTTTAAAGCACAACAATACTTTCCTGTTAACAATGTATTCATTAGTCATTTTGTTAAACACTAGAGATACATGAGTTTGTACATGAATGAGACCACATCATAACATGTCATGATTTCACTACTCAATTCACATAGGCCTTTTGTTAAACACTTAGGGAGCATGGGGATTTCACATAATAATAATCAACACATGAACATTATGGATACAATAATCAATGGTAAATTCAAGGTTCAATATGCAAATTATCTCATTTATCACTTATACTACTTTATTGCATGAAACTAGTAATTAATCATGGATTAAAAACACAAATAATAACATAGATATGAATACAATCAATTTCAAGGATTGAATTCATGAATCTGATAAATTTTATTCTTAAATGGGATTCTTAGACTGCATGGGTGAAAAGAAACCCAAGATGAACACCTAACATACCTGAGAAGATTAATTCTTGAAGGTTCTTAGAGGATTTCTTCAGAATAGCTCTTGATTCTTGAGGGCTAGGGTTTTGCTCTTTTTGAATAAGAATGATTAAATCTTTATAAAAACTGAGTAAATAATGACTAATTAAGTTATTTAGGGGTTAATTTCAAGTTTAAGACTAATTTGGTTCCTAGAAAAATACCCAATTACCCCTGGGAAAGATTTAATTTTTATCACTAAAGAATCCCAATTTTGGCCTCTATCATGACGTGGTGGCATCACAATAAACCACTATAAACCTGGATAGAACTATTTAAAAAGAATGAGCATAAAATTGACCCTTTGCATGACGCACCATAATCGTAGAGTCACACTGGAAAGTGACACCTGGGAAATTGGGCATTGGCACAATGTGATGGAATTACATTGCCTTACTGGAAATTGAAAAGTGGGAACTGGAAATTTGGCACAACATGAGCTTATCAAAATGGCACACTTGAAATTGACAATTGACAATTGGCCTGGCTCCGCGATGCGGTGATGCCCACTTTGGCACACTGCTTTACAAAAATTGCTATAACTCTTCACCTAGGTATCAAATTTTGGTAAATTTTATATCGTTGGAAAGATGACTGAATTTCCTAAGCAATGGAAGGTATTAAACTAAAAAAATCTAAGTATTTGGAAAATTTTATATAGAATTACTTGTACTAAGTGCTAAATTGATCTAGGGAAATACAGGGTATTACGGAGGGAGTTTTTTTCTACTACTAGTGCTCCCTACCTGAATCCTTTAGGTAATGAGAATCAGCAGGGTGGAAATAATTTTTGGGCACAGAGTGCCCAATCTTAGGCAAGTGGGGCTCAATCGACCTTATTATGCCCTCTTTATCGGTTTTGTGATAGGTTACAGAGGGGTTTCTGTGATGAGAGGTGGGATGGGTTTTTAAAATATGGTCATCCATTCTATATGCTTAGAAACTGTCTAATTGGTAAGGCTGTTTCGGGAGTAATTAAGTCTTTGGTTGCTTCATCTTCTACTCCTGCACCAAAGGGTGCTTCTTTTGCATCTGATTCTGCTTCTGGTATAAGGGTAGGTCGGAATAGATTACATGCTTTTACAACTCAACAGGAATCTAAGCCATCATCTGATGTCATGAATGGTACATGATAACTCTTTTCTCGTGATGTGCATTGTTTGCTTGATTCAGGGTCCACTCTCTCTTTTGTGACCCCATTTATGGCTATGTATTTTTGCTTTAATCTTGAGATTATTATGGGTTTGTTCTATTTCTACTATGGTAGATGACTGTGATTACTAAATGAGTTTATAGGGGGTGTGATATATATTGGAAGTAGGCAGACTTTTGTGGATTTATTTGAACTTGATATGTAGGATTTTGATGTCATTCTATTGATGGATTGGTTACACTCTTGTTATGTGTTCTTAGATTGTTGGACCTGTAAGGTTGTCTTTATGTTCCCTGGTGAACTACTTATTAAATGAGAGGGTGCTTTCCTAGCTCCTAGGGGGAGGTTTATTTCTTATCTTAGAGCTAAAATGTTAATCTCTAAAGGGTGTCTCTATTATTTTTTTGGGGTTAAAAAATTTAACTCAAAAGGTCCTTTTTCTTATTGAGTTTCGGTGGTGAATGAGTTTCCTGAGGTCTTTTCAAATGATCTTCTTGGTGTTTCTCCGGATAGGGAGATTGAGTTTGGCATTGATTTTGTTTCAGACACTCATCTAATATTTATTCCTTATTATAGGATAGCTTTGGCTGAATTGAGGGAACTCAAGGGAAAATATAAGGATCATTTGGATAAAGGTTTCATCCATCCTAGTATGTCCGCTTGGGGTGCACTGGTGTTTTTCATGCATAAGAAGGATAGTTTCCTTTGGATATGCATTGACTATAGGAAATTGAATAAGGTAATGAGCAAGAACTAGTATCCTCTTCTAAGGATAAATGAGTTGTTTGATCAGTTGCAAGGTGCTAGATTATTTTCTAAGACAGATCTTTGGTCTAGGTATCATCAGCTTAAGATTAGGGAGGAGGATATCCCTAATACAGATTTCCAAACTCGGTATGGCTACTTTGAGTTTTTGGTTATGTCATTCGATTTGACTAATGCTCCATGACATTTATGGATTTGATGAATAAAGTTTTCATATAGGTTTTTGAGCTTTTTATCATTGTGTTTATTCATGACATTTTGGTGTATTTTTAAAGTAAGGTGGATTATGCTAATCACCTCCATGTGGTATTGCAGGCCTTAAAACAATAGCAGTTGTATGCTAAGTTCTCCAAGTACGGCTTCTGGTTGAATGCTGCAAATTTTCTTGGTCATATTATTTCTAGTGAGGGGATCATGGTGGATCCACAAAATGTGGTTATGGTAAAAGGTGGCCTAGACATCTACTCCAACATAAATTTAGAGCTTCTTGGGTTTAGTTGGGTATTATAGGTGGTTCGTGGAAGATTTCTCGATGATAGCTGCCCTATTGACTAAGTTAACTCAGTAGAAGGTAAAGTTTTCTTAGTTGGATATTTGTGAGGGGATTTTTAAGAAGCTTAGGGATAAGCTAGCTTCGGCTTTGGTTTTAACATTGCCTAAAGAAAATAAGGGTTTTGTGGTTATTGTGATGCATCTCGGGCGGGACTTGGTTGTTTTTTGATGCAGCAGGGAAAGGTAATTGCCTACACTTCCAGGCAATTGAAGATACATGAGAGGAATTATCCTACTCCTAATTTTGAGCTTTAAGAAGTGGTCTTTGCTTTAAGAATCTAGTGGCATTATTTATATGGCATGTATGTAAACTTCTTTTCTGATCATAAAACTCTAGAGTATGTGTCACTCAAAATCAGCTAAATCTTAGGTAGAGAAGATGGTTGGAGCTTATCAAGGACTATGATATAAGTCTTCACTACAACCCAAATAAATCTAACATGGTTGCTGATACTCTTAGTAGGTTATCCATGGGAGGTTTGGATCATGCAGAAAAGGAAAAATGGGAATTGGTAAAGGATATTAATCGCTTGGTTGGTCTTAGAGTTCGTCTTTTAGACTCCAATGATGGTGGTTTGATGGTATAGAAAATAGTTCAAATGTCACTTGTTGTAGATATCAAGAAGAAGCAAATACTAGATCTTATTTTGATGAAAATTAAGAGTGATATTGGTGGGAAAAGGGTGATGGTATTTGAGATCAGTGGTGATAGTACCTTAAGATACCAAGGGCGATTATGTGTTCCTGATGTCGATGGTTTGCAATAAAGGATTTTGGATGAGGTGTATGAATCGTTCTATGTTGTTTATCCTGGTTTGACAAAAATTTATCATGATCTCTAGATGTATTAGTGGAATAGTATAAAGAGGGATGTGGCTAATTTTGTGGCTAAATGCATCATGCATCAATAAGTCAAAGTTAAGCATATGAGGCTTGGTGGGTTATATTAAGAGATTTATTTGCTTAAATGGAAATTGGAAGTGATCAATATGGATTTTGTTACCGCTCTTCCTTAATCTCAAAACCAATTTGATTCGATTTGGGTCATCATAGATATGATGACAAAGTTTGCTTACTTGTTAATAGTGTGGACTAACATTTCAGATGATAACTATGCGGGGTTGTATCTTTATGAGATTGTAAAGTTGCATGGGGTAACTATTTCAATTATCTTTGATCATGATACACCATTTTCATCTCACTTCTGGTAGTCTTTCCAAAAGGGGTTGGGTACTAAGGTTAATCTGAGTACTTCTTTTCATCCGCAGATATATGGGCAAGAAGAGAGGACTACTCAAATATTAAAAGACATGCTTTAGAAATATGTTATTGATTATGGAGTCAATTAGGTTGATCATCTACCTTTGGTAGAGTTTTCTTACAATAATAGTTACTATTTTAGTATTAGAATGGCGCCCTTTAAGGCGTTATAAGATAGGAGGTGTAGATCTTCTATTGGGTAGTTTGAGCTTGGTGAGGCAATATGTTTGGTCCAAATTTGGTTTATCAAGCTATGGAAAAGGTAAAGGATTCGTAATAGGCTTAAAACTACCCAAAGTGGCCAAAAGTCCTATGAAGATGTAAGGCATACACACTTGGAGTTTGATGTTGGGAATAAGGTGTTCCTAAAAGTAGCTCCTCTGAAGGGAGTGATGCAGTTTGGTAAAGAAAGGAAGCTAAGTCCTCATTATATTGACCCTTTTGTAGTTTTACAGAGGGTTGGTAATGTGGCTTATGAATTGAATTTGCCTTCTAGTTTGAGCTTCATTCATCCGGTATTTTATGTCTCTATATTTAGAAAGTGTCGATGATACTTCTTTGGTGGTGCCTTTGGAGGGACTGGGCATCTTGGATTCTCTATCTTATAAGAGGTCCTGATTGAGATATTGGATTGGTAGGTTTGTCAATTACAGACAAAGGATGTGGCATCGGTTAAGGTTCTATGGCGGAACCACAAGGTAAAAGAGACTACATAGGAAGTGGAAGTAGACATGAAATCCATATATCTACATTTATTTTCTGCTTCAGACATTCATGCGGAAGGTAAGTGATCTTGATCATATCTTTATTTTCAAACTTAGTTAAGAGTTTGAATAGATCCTTACATCTTTGTTTATTAACTTGGTTAAAGTTTGGATTGATGTTTGATACTAAAATGACTCTACTTGATTTCCTTGCATCTTTTTTTAAAGATAAGAGTAGGGGAATCTAAATGGAGTAATTCTTTCTTGTTCCTACCTTGTTTGTCGTTCGGGGATGAATGATATAAGTGGTGGAGACCGAAACACCCTGGCTTTAGAACCCTTAGAAAATTTTCCAATTTTTTAGGTTCTATACAACATACGACTGGTGGGTACCAGTAGTATGAAGGAGTATGAGTGGTATGCCTTGGTTGTATTCTCACAAGTGTTGGTTAGTGGGTTGGATTAGTTTTTTGAATAGATATCACTTGGGTTGGTACGAGTTATATAGTTTGATACGGGTCCTTTGGTTTGGGTTTTTCCTTCACTTGATTTGAGACTAAGTAAAATAACTTGGATCTGTGTACGAGTGGCTCACCATGAGTCATAAGCCAAGGTATAAGTTGTACCATGAAATCTATAGTAGACAGTGTTCAAACCTCTTGTGATTCTATTCTTCCAGGGGTACGAGTCAAGGGTACTAGTCCTATACCTGGGTACCACTTTCTTTGGGTAAATCATATGTTGGATAGTGTTAGGTCCAGGGAGGGGGCCTAGGGTAGGAGTGGTGGGTACCACTCGTATTGAAGGGTACGACTGGTATGGTATAGTCGTACACTATGATGGGATTTTTATGCATTTTAAGTAAGGGCAATCTAGATATTTTTCCACTTAACCTATTAAGGCCCTAGAACTTCTAAACCACTTGGGAGGTTATTTACCCTATTATTATATCATTAAACACTTGTAAAACTCTCTTAAACAAACTACAATCCTCTCTAAGGCTTTTGGGTAAAGAATGGCTAGGGTTTCACTAATGAGGTCTATTTGAGGCTTATGATGGTGATTTTTCTCTATCATCTTCTTTATATAAGGGAAGATACCTCTCCTTCATTGTTAGTTCCAATGAAATGCATGATTTATACAATGTTTTCATGGCATGATTATTGTATGATTTTGGTGTTTTCAAATATATGCTAGGGTTTTGGTTTAAAATGCTTGGTTATGGTTTTCCCATGTTTTAATTATGTTTTTACATGCTTTAATAGTGGTTTGGACAATTGGTTGTATGGGAATGGTAAATTGGTAATTGGAATTTATTTTGGAAACACTATGCCCCCAATAAGTTTGATAAAATGCCTTTGATAATGTTTTTACTATATTATTTGACTTTTAATGGAACTAATGCATGGTATGGTTTAGTAACGGATGCCTAAATGGTATAAATAATTTAAATAGCTTGGGATGGTTAAATGGTAATGTTTGGTGGTCATGGTTATGGTGAACTAAACTTCCTTGTGGGATACATGGGATTCCCCCAAGCAAACATAATGATGCAACATTTGTAGGGTATAAGGGAGTCCCCCAAGTTAACTAGATAATGTAGTCTATCAGTACATGGGAATCCCTTTACATACAAAGGTTGGCTAAGGATATTGTTTGAAAACCATAGTCAGTATGAAGATACCACTACTCATAGCCATGGTTTATTAAAATGGAATAATGGTTTTGGTTAGTCAAAATAGTTTTAATTGGGCAATAATGGTAGGGTGTGATAGCTAACTGTGAAGGTGAGAGTCCAATGGATGGACACTGTAAATACATGTTTGTCAACATGAGGGGTTGGTTATAGCAACCATATATGATACTATAAGGTATATGGGAATCTTCTTACACTGTACATATATATCATGGAGAGAGAAGGGTACTGGGGAATCCCTACTCTTATGGTATCTTCGATTTGTGTGGTTCCACCAATAAGGGCCCGTTCAGGGGGTTACACTGAACCCATATAGCCCGTGGGTGGTTCTAGGATGGTTAAGCTACCCATACCTAGGTTAATGGTTGAAAGGCATTCTAAACCTGGTTCCCTTACCAAACATGGTTGTATATATATATATTTATGGGTTGTATGCATACGGTTGGTTTAATTGGTTTTACTGGATGGAATTATTTATCATTATCCTAAGTACTTGCTAGATTCACCCTCTAACCCATCCTTGGGCAGGTGTATCCCTACGCGATGAAGGAACATCCATTTACTCCTCCTGCTTAGCAATCAAATTTTGGAATCAGCTCGGCTGGATTGAAGTGGTGAGCTATCATATTCCGAAAATCTCCATTTCATGTTTATGGATGTTTTTATATACTTTGAATATTTTATAAATATTGGTTTTGGCTATGGTTAGGGCCAGGTCCTAATCGGATATTGGTTTCTTTTTTTTAGAGGATTTTGTGGATCTACTATGGGTTTTTTGGGCGGGATCAGTATTGGAGTTAGCCTTAGTATTAGCATTGGTATTGGGGCTGATACCGTTGGACTAAATTTCTTACTATTCTATCCTTTTATATTATGTTATGGAACTTTGTTTGGTTATTGTATGGTTTTGGGTTTGGTTATGGTTATCGATTAGGTTTGGGATAGTTGGGTTCATTTGGGTTAGTATCGGTTATACACCTATCCCAGAGTCTAGGTTTGTGCAATTACATGCTATCTTATTAGATGTTCATAATTCATACGACCCAGGGTATATTCTTGATGGTTGGTTTGAGTATTGGGGATGGTCTCTGGTCCTGATTGTACATAAGATGCTCATTACACAAGGCCCCTAGTCGGGTTGTATCATGGATGATGGATTGTGGGTGTACCCAATAACTTTTTAGACCCCCATAAGTGCCTCCCCATATCACCTTATGTACAGCAAGGCATGTCACTTGCTTTTCAAACTTGAGAATAAGGCATTATGGGCATTGAAAAGGCATAATTTGGTGAGGCATAATGTAGCTACATTGAGGTTAACCAAGGTGAATGAGTTGAATGATTTCTGGCTCTACGTATATGAATGTTCTGCACTATACAAAGAAAGGATAAGGATATATCATGATAAGAAAATCAAGGAAAATGTTTTCGAGCCTGGTGATTTGGTCTTGTTGTATAATTCAAGATTTCGCTTGTTTCCTAGTGAGTTGAAGTCTAGGTGGTTGGACCTTTCACCATGGTTTGGGTATTCTCACATGGTCATTTTGAGCTAGAGCGTGATGATGAAGCCCTATTAAGGGTAAATGTGTAGGGGATGAAGCAGTATATTGGAAACCCTAATAAGGTAAAAGTATGTGTTGATATGGACCTTGGTGAAGTCTGAGTAACCAACGCTATCGTGTCATGCCACAATGTTAAATTAAGCACTGCATGGGAGGGAACTCATTGAATGGTTGGTAAAGTCTGTGTATCTGAATTAGCCACGTCGTGCTGCAATGTTAAATAAAGAGTTATGTGGGTGGCAATTCATGTTTTGTAGTTATTTACATTATAGGGTAACTTGTGTGTTCAATGTGTAGGGCTAGAAATTGTAGAAAAAGACCAGAAATATTTCTGGTGCCAGGTCCCCACTAGGGACATCACAAGTCATTTTTTATCATAACAACTCATTAACAGAGTCGTAGAAAGCCAGACCGTAGGCTAACCTCAAGTAAGTAGTCTCTGCAGTCATAACAATACTCAAAATGAGTCATTGTCACTGACAATGACTCGTCACTCTAATTCATCATGACTAGAGACCAAGGTAAGTTTCCAGTCATAATAGGGGGAGTCTACGACTTATTTTCAACCACAACTAGTCATTACGAAAACTCATTGCCAGGCCCTATATTGCAGGCTTGGCAGTTCAACACAATCTATTATATGACATTTAATATGGAAATTTGAATCAAAATGATTCATTTTCCATTTTAAAACCGGTGTGACTCCATCTGTTCCAAATAATCGCTCCTTAAATGCCTCAAGTACACTCAAAAGTCATCCCCCAAATCATTAAAAATAAAAATTTGTCACATTATCCCAAATTTCCCTCTCAATAACTAGGGTTCAACTCTACAAAAACATTTTATCAAGAATCTAAAGGAAGAAATCAAGTAAGTTATATGCTTCAATTAATTTATCTAGCAAATTGGTGCTAAATATGTTAAAAATTTCATGGATTCCTCGTAATTTTCAAGTGCATAAATTGAAAACTCAAGTGTTCTTGAGAGTACGAATAAAATTGGCAATAAATTGAGTGTTATGCATAAAAATAGGATGTGGGGATGTAATAAAAGTTTATTATACATGATAAAACCATGGGAATAAGTTGGGGATGCAAAATCAAAGTTCAACCCTATTAATATTCATATATTAGAGGATACGGGACTCTTAATGACTCGTAGGGTCACCTAATGAGTCTTTACAAGACCTGTAGTCACTGGGAACATGGATGAAAGAAAAAGTTGAGTTTCTGTTGTCACCACGACTCAGACAATGAGTTGTTGTCACACAATACGACTCGTTGTGAGGACTCGTGGTGACTGGGAAGGGTAATGCTCCAAGAAATGGTTTCTAGTTAGGCAACGAATGTTAGTGATGAGTCATTATTTGACAAATGATTGGCCAGGAAGACTCGTTACCTATCTAGTGAATCATCCGTATATACCTTCCCTCCCAACGAGTATCATAGTGACTTATTACCTGTGGTAATGAGTTGTACCCGGAGTCGTAGAGTCCCCAGTCCCTGCAAGACCTCTGATACTTTTTCTTATTTTTCTTTCTTTTTTGAAGGATTTACTAACATATTTATTTCTTTCAAGTACCAATGGCACCCTACAATGACTATACCAAGAACAAAACACCTAAGAAGTATGCCAACCCTGCACTCATTATTTGAGAAATAAGCCCAATAAAGATTAACCGTTGAGTGGATAAATAGAGTAATACCTATTGTAGGTGGAGGTTAAGCTGAGGAAGAAGTTTATTAGGGCTTCCAAAGATGCTCTAGGGTAAGACACCACCCCGAGCCAGGCCAAGGATAAAAAATCTTAGCCAATCACCACCCTACTCTTAGTTCCAGTCTAAGGAGGATAGTAAGTCAGGGGATAAGTCTGGTTCTAAAGATGAGGATGAAGAATTAAATAGTGGGTCAGAGAATGGATAATCTGCAAATAAAGGTCCAAGAATGAAATTTAGGAGAGGGAGAAAGCAAGCAAATCTAGTGATAACTCGATTAAAATCCCTCCTTCTCCACTAATTGCACCACTTCAAATAGAGACTACCCTGGTGCCAATCTTTAATCGATAGGGGTACCTCAACATACAAGAATTATACAACTAAGACAGTTCCATCAACCCTTCCATTGAGATGCCACAGAGAGGGCTTTATTTAGAGCCCAAGTTGAGTACTATTGATATGTTTGAGATGGCATACTTTGAGGTAAGATTTAGGTAGTACCCCTCTTAGTGGATGACCAGAGCTCCATGATAGTATAATGAGGCATTCATATGTGAGTTTTATATTGCATATCAGAAAAAGCTAAAGAGGTTTTATCCACAAGGTTTTTCTAGAAAGGTGATGACCTCTTGAGGACTATGATAATTAGAGGTGTTCGAGTGTACATCTCAACTCAAACTATCTCCATGTTTCTTCATGGTCCAGATATCTAGTTACTACCCAATACTGCAGAGATTGACTACTGCATAGATGAGGTGTGAAAACTAAAGACAAAGCAAATCAATTTATAGCATAAGCCTACACATTTCTAGTGGATTGTCGATATAATTGCTACAGTTCAAAACAAAGCACCTAAGGTGGTTGGCAGTGTTGGCTCTTTGTCCAAGATTACAAAGGGAAGTTGTAAATTTTTGGAAAAGGCTTGGTGGATTTTTGTGAGTTATAGCTTAAGTCCCTTGACTGAGAACTATTTACTGAGTCAAGGTCGAGCCACCCAGGTTGAGGACATCATGGAAGGCTACGAGATAGATGTAGCCAAGTTGATAGCATAGAAGATCCACAATTAGGTGGAGAGCACAGGCACAGTCCTTGAATTTCCATTCTTACTAACATAGATCTTCTTGAATCAAGGAATACCAGAGATCCCAGGAGTTTATTAGTTCTTCCAGGTTTGGAGGACTATAGATTTAGGGTTGATACTCGATATTGCTAACCACATTTCCAAGGCAGCAAAGGTAGGGTCTATTTTATCCCAAGAATTATTTAAGGATAGAGGTAATGAGATTAATACTCTGGGGTTCACTAATATTGGTGATACCCCTGTTGAGACTACCCAGTTCAAGCCTCAGGCCTCAGATACTGTATGTACCTTTTAGACTCTTACCCTACCTTTTGCGGTGAGACTATTCCCTTCTAAGACAACACCTGCAACCTATGCTCTAGTCTAGTAGTCATAAATAATAGATGTGCTAAAAAGATTGGGCACATATGATTGCAATGTGAAGAATAGAGAAGATGACGTGCAACCTTGCATCAACAAGGAAATAAAGATTGAGTTGAGAGGTATGCAAACTCAAATTAATGGGTTCGAGTGTTGGATCAACCAAAAATTAGCTAACATTTAATCCCCAGATTTGCGGGTATACATGAGGAACTGGTTGTACTTTAGGCTACTATAGAGGATATACACGCCAAACCCTTTCCTTCGATGCTTATTATTGAGGAGATTTTTAAGAAAAAGGTAACTGATATATGGGGAGTAAAGAGGATGGATACTACTATTGAGATTGATGAGGGTGAGAGAGATAGGAAGAAGAGAAAGAAAAAAAGATAAGAGAAAGATGATGTAAAGACTGCCAAGGCAGCAAATATTTAGGGTGAGGAGGACCTCTTGATGAGGGTTCGTTAGGAATCAATAGGAGCCGATAGCTCTTGAGATATTGATGATACTACTGTAGATACAGTTGATTTGAGTAGGAGCACCACTCCCACCATGGAGTTAGCCTTGAGTGCACAGACCACCGTTGGTGTCGCTGCTAGTTTAAGTGTTTCGAGTACCACCAAGACCATTACTAATGATAGCAAGGCCCAGTCTAAGGACCCCATGCTGAGACATTATGAGGTGGCACCTTGAGTACTCAAGTATGTCTTCTTTCCCGTGCCTTATACTATAGTTACACACTAGGGACAATGCATAATTTTTTAATTGAGGGTGGGGTATACCATAGCCGCTGCGGGTTTTGTTATCGTGCTATTTTTTTTGTCGGGTATAGTGTGGTTGTAGAATTGACATGTCTAGGAATTAATTGTGTGTCATAGTTTGTTTTGTTTTGTGATGTTTTGTGCTTTGTTTAAAGTAGAAAAATTAAGTACCAAAGGTAGTTGATATGTTTTATTTGATTTTTCTTAAATTAAAATAATACCCCTCCAAAAAAATTTTTTTGAACTATGTGATGTGATATATATGTGACAATTTTGAGTCTCATTATGGAATTATGATTAGGAACATGATAATCATAGCTAACATTTGCATGAACTGGACATATAATAGTGTGTGATGTAACCTTGGTCCATGTGTGTATAAGATACTACGTAGTTTTCCTTGTGTATGGAATTCAAAATTTTCCCGATTAATCTTGCCTAGGTTGTAGTATAGTCGATTAGGAAATGATCATAGGCCGTTGCTCAAAGTAGTCCACTTCTAGCCGAAATGACCTTCTGAAATGTGAATTAGAATCCCTTGATCCAAATTTTGAGCCTTATAGACTTATTTTTCTTGTTTTACCTGTCCACCTTTTCATTTTTATCACAATAAACCTGTTTTAGACCTAGTCCTCTATGGATATTGTGCACCTTAACTCTGGCAAAATTCCTATGTTGAGGGTGGATATCATAAGGGTGCTTGATTTAAAGTGGGCATGAAGAAAGGTAAATAAGATTAAAAAAAGTAGGGCTAGGTGTGGTAGGGAAAAGAGATAGTTGAAAAAGAGGAAAACAATGAATAATTTGAAAAAAGAGAAAACATAGAATAATAGAAACCACACCAAACTTGAATGAGGACTAAAAGAATAAAAGTGGAGAAATAAAATAAAAGTTGGTAAATAAGTGAACCTTAACGTAATTGTAGTGCCAAGGAGGCTTAGTCACTAAAATTCCTATATGTACCATACCATCCCCCAAGCCTACGTTACAAGCCATGTAAAGTTCTATAGTGATCCTGACTCAACTATACGAAAAATAGGTTAAGAAAAATAAGGCCAAGCCTATGGTATTTTGTGCATGCTGTTTGAACTTTTTTATGAGTGTGAGTGTCTCGTGATTGTCCCCATATTAACATGCTTGATCTATTTGAGTGATTGAGACTTCTTTAATTATGACGGTACATGGGTTATGTTGCTAGGCACTTATTTGTTTAGGTAGTGTAACTTGTGTATATTTATGATTGCTTGTTGCTAATGTAATGCCATAGATTGATTTACTTGTGTCACATTATTGTGCTTAATCAATACACATGATTGGTTTTTAAAAATTTACAAGTAGGAGGGGGTAATGTGTCTTGAGTTGAATTTGTTAATTGAATGCCACAGGTATCTTAGGATCTTCCTGTTTAAGAATCATGCTTATTTTTTTTGGTTTTGTTTTCTAAGGATATGTAAATGTTCATAGTTGATGGTGTTGGTGTGCCATGTGTTCACTGCACTTTTGATGCTTAAAACGGTGAAAATATGCATTAACTTGTGATATTTAGTCTAATATAATGTGTGTTTTGTTTGTGTTGCAGGCAAGTTAGGATGGAAATGGCATGGATCACAAAGGGATGAAAAACCTCAAGAAAAATTAAAGTGTTGATTGGGCTATGAGTAATTTAGTCACCTAATAACTCATAGCCAGTGTAGTTTTGTTAACAGTAAGGGAAGCTGACTTCAAAATAAAAATGGAAGACTAACTGTGACTCATTATAAGTGAAAATGCGTTATAGTATAAGTCATTTTGAGCATAGGAGACAAAGCCCTGAAAGTTGACAAGTTTGAGTCCTAGTCGAAATGCATAAAGACCATGAGTTGAAAAGTTGTTCTGAGAATAGAAGCAAAGTTCTAAAAGTTGAAAAGTTCACTAAAGTGATAACGAGTCCTAGCTAACGTATCATTACATTTGACAACAATTCATTATCATTGAATGCAAGAGGGCACAATGATAATAACTAATTAGTCATCGTCAATCCAGACGACTCGTCATCAGAGGCGTGACCACTACAAACTTAGTTCTCCAATTTTATTTTAATTAGGTTTCCTCTATTATTTCAAGAATCTATAAATACCCTTGGGTCCCTTATGTAATAGTGTATATACTTTGACATATTCTTACACACTTTATAAGGGTTCTTAGTTTTTGGTTTATTATTCAATTTGAGACTTTGGGTTTTCTTCATCAATTATTGTGAGATCATTTTCATGCTTTTAATTCTAAATTCTATGGAATTTCTTACAACTATGAGAGGTTAATTCCCTTAGCTAGGGTTTTGGGAACACTTCAGATTAACAAAGTAGGGGAAGTGTGAGATTCATTTAGATCATTGTTGTTGCATGTATTGTGATCTTCTTTGTATTGTTTTCCTCATTCGCCATTGCAAAAGATAAGGACTCCTCTATATTAATAATGATTCTTAAAAAGGAGTTCAATATCGGGAAAAGAATAATTCAAAAGTGATTTGAAGCTATCGACCCTCAATTAATAACTTGAAACCCACAAGGTGAGAGTTAAACTGGGATTAAAGTCAAGGGCTAGTAAGGCGACATCTTGAGACTCAGAATTTGAAGGGTGAAATTTAATAATGAATTCATAAGACAGTGATATATATCTTGTCAGATTCTGTATGCATAGCATTAATATATTCAAATTGAGCATGAGAACCTATGGAGTTAGAAACCTGTGGGAATACAAGACTAGTGTTCGTTTTAGATTACTTACAACTAAAAGAATTCAAATCTTACTACTTTTTACTAATCACAGCAAATCCCCCCATTTAATTTTCTACATTTCCTGACTATTACAGTAAGTTTGAGAAATATTTTTGGCCTATTATCTGTTGGTTTGACCGAAACCTGGTTGGGTTACTATATTTGACATCGACTGTATTATACTTCAAGGAGGTGTAGTTTTGGGCAACATCAATTCTTACCCATTTGCAGGATTATATAGGTATTTGAGATTGAGCGGTTTATCCTTGATGTTGAAATTTTTGTTGGGTGTTATAGAGCTTAATTTTAACCTTTGTTTTTAGGTTTATCTCAGTAGGGGTTTCACCTATTGGCTGACTAAGACTACTCTTTTGATACTAGTTCTGTCTTCTTTAGTTTGAAGGGATTATGGTTGATAGATATTCAAATGATAGCCTGTTGGCATGGTGTCGATTCCCCCTACTATTGGCCTTGATTCTCATTTCCATTAGAATTTCAGATTATCTACTCAGAATAAGTAGTGTGCCAAGGTTGGGCCAAGCATGGTTACTTCCTTAGTTTGTTGGATATCATGGAGTGGATCATTCGGTTTTGAGTATTAGCACATTAAACTCTAGGATATTAGATTCAAAGGTCTCTGTAAAGTTTATCAGGGAATCATGCTCGGAGCATGCAGTCCTTTTACCTCATCCCTTTGAACTTTCATGCTCTTTCTATCCATTTACTTTCATTTTGTCCTTTTAGTATTGAATGTTATAAGGACCCTCGAGGTTATTTCCTCAATTTAAATGCATTTCCAGCATTTTGAGCCTTCCAACAGTATTTATAGGTCATTTGGGAGTTGTTGAACTATTGATTCATTTAACTGATAGTTCATTTCTATTTTAGGATTATTTTCCTATTTTGGAGCTTTTACAGTTAAAGAATTGGTCTCAGACAAAAAATCCTAGTATACAACCTTGGATAGAAATTTTATAGTGTCATCAACTTTGGAACATTGATTTTAGGCTAGGGGACTTTTGTTTCATGTCCCAAGACACCGAAACTTGTGTTGAGCTATTGGGTGGATTATATAAAAAATAGAACTATATGTGTGGGTCCTACGCTTAGTTGAAACGATCTCAGCTGAAAGTTTTTTTAATTTTATTGAGTCTAGAATGTCAAATTTGGTATGGTGGCATAGTTTGTTTGTGTGCACGAGGTTTCGTACAAATCATGACGACCTAATCAAAGTCTATATTGGACGTAGAAAAATTTGGTGCCTGATATCTAGTTTGGCCGCTTAGCGGTCAAGAAGCCGCATTAGCGGCAAGTGCTTTTGCATCCATGAGCAGTTTTTGCAGCCTTGGCCTTGGCCTGGGGTCTACTTTTGCAGTCAATGACCACTTAAGCGGACACCTCTTTAGCACCAAGGCTATTACTTTAGTGGTACCTGCGTCCCCGTGCTAGACTGCTTTAGTGGTCTAGGATCCGCTTTAGCAGTAGTTGCTTTAGTGACTGGGTGACTACTTTAGTGTACCTGGGTAGTATTAAACCCCTTGTTCACTCAATTTTACATTATTTTCTCCTCCATATTTACATCATTTTGGGATTTTGGAGAGAGGATAGAGTCGGGAATCATCCATTGAAGCTAGGGTAAGTTAGTCTAGCACTCCTTGGTTATTTTTCATTATTTTCTTGTCATTTCTATCCTATTTCATGGTAAATTCTTAGAAGTTAGGTCCTTAAATCCTACATTTTAGGGGCTGATTTGGGCCTCGATTTATGCACCATTTGTCCTCAACTTTTGATCACACATTCCTTGTCCTTCAAGGGACATCGATACAGATTCAATTTCAGATTTTGTTTACGGGCCCCATGACTTCATTCTTGACCCAAATTCTAATTCAATTCTTTATATATCAATCTGGGTCTCATTTTTCTCGTAGTTATGTGTAGATTACTATTTGATTGCATGGTGGCATTTTGGGGTCATAGAGTAAAGGCAGATGATTTTTCGATGATTCAAGGACTTATGGTTCATCATACACATAGGCTTTGGTCTACACTTCTTCAAGAGATAGTGTATGATATATATTGCATGTTAGGTATGTTAGGATAATATTATGGTAGCATACCATAACTTAGCCTAATTTAGGAATTTGGGGATAGAAGGGCCAATCGACCCTAAAGATTAAATACTTGTTATGCCTATAAAATCCTATTTCCCTAGGGTACAGCATGTTAACTATACTT